>NC_134496.1:49191627-49211766 GCF_040206685.1 Ascaphus truei | reverse complement strand
AGGTGAGGGGTCAGGAACCCAATATCATAACATGAGGAGGCGTAATATCTGTATGAAACAGAATCACACACATCCTCCCTTCCCCCAGCCCCGGATAGAGAATATTAGCAGCACACACTGCCACATAACTACACAGCTGACAATTACATTCAGCATTTCAGGAGGAACAGAGTTGTTTTATCCACCGCCCCTCCCCCCAGACTGCCTGAACTTCCCTCTGCCCCATTCCCTAATACTGCTTGTACCTTTACCCCCCCCCCTACCAGACTGCCTTAACTTCCCTCTGCCCCATTCCTAATACTGCTTGTACCTCCCCCCCCTACCAGACTGCCTTAACTTCCCTCTGCCCCATTCCCTAATACTGCTTGTACCTCCACCCCCCCCTCCCATGCTGCTTGTACCTTCCCCCCCCTACCAGACTGCCTGAACTTCCCTCTGCCCCATTCCCTAATACTGCTTATACATTCCCCCCCCCTACCAGACTGCCTGAAATTCTCTCTGCCCCATTCCCTAATACTGCTTGTACCTCTACAACCCCCTCCCCCCCCACCCAATAGACTGCCTGAACTTCTTCTCAACCCCTCTCCTGGGCTGCCTGTAACTCTCTCCTCCCAGACTGCTTTAGCTCTCCCCAATGCAGACTTTACCCCTCCCCAACTCTCACTGTACTTCTTCCTCCCCCCCTCTCACAGAATCAATGTACCCCTCCCCCATCAGCCTTTACCTCTCCCAGGCTGTCTGTATTCTTATTATTCTCTCTCTCATTCTCGGAGGGGGGGTGGGGGGAGTTATCTATCTCTCTCTCTCTGTGTGTATGTGTATATATATATGTATGTGTGTGTATCTCTCTCTCTGTGTGTATGTGTATATATATATGTATGTGTGTGTATCTCTCTGTGTATGATATATATGTATGTGTGTGTAACTCTCTGTGTATGTGTGTGTATGTGTGTATATATATATATATATATATATATATATATATATATATATATATATATATATATATATATATATATATATATATATATATATATATATATATATGTGTGTGTATCTCTCTCTCTGCCATATTAAACAGGTCAGATTGTGGTTATTTTTACGTTTCTTTCCCACCCCTCTGTGCCTCATTTCAAAGTCTGCAGCAGCATTATTCATGGTCTGTTTCCAAGTACTTGTGTTTAAGTGAGAGTGCAGGGCGTCCTTGTAATGTTTCCACTATCTGCCCCATATTCTTTCACCGGAGAAGAAGAAAACCTGTTTGGGAGTGCTGAACATGAGCTGCCCAACCCAGAAAGGTGGGTTCTTAGTAGCAATGATTCTATACTTGACTGGTTGATGCACGAGAAAAACATTACTTGGTCGCACCAGCATCAGTGGAAGTGTGTAACCCCCCCCACCCAAATCCTTATCGTAGTGCCTCAAACTGGCAGTGAGTGTGCGAGAAGATGTATAGTGGCACTTGTGCTTGTAGGTTCAACCATACTATGAAAGCCCGAACAATATACCCAACTATCGTGGGAAAGGTACTTGCCAACATGCAAGTGACACTGGCACGGTAAGTAAGGCCTCAACCCCCAAATATAGAATACACCGGAAAGCAATGGCCCACATTCTCCGGGGGCTGGATGGTTTCTGGGGTTGACAGCGTTCAGAAGAAGGCATAGGCTGTTGGCAATCCCCGGGAGGTTAAAGAAAAGCTGTAATTCAAACCTTAAATCTGGCTCCCACTGCCGCACTCTCTGCAGTGAAGCAGCACTGCAAGACGAACTTGAAAAGATTAATTGAGATATTGTTGGCTTTCGTGAAGTAGGATTAGATGAAGGCTTCTTTGGGCTAAGAAACGACACCTATTATGTTAGAAGTACAGAAGAGAGAGAATCCAGTAGAGTAGGCTTCGTCGTTAACAACAGATGGTAAAACCACATAGTGGAGGATGAAAGCTCGTCGGAAATAGCAGCAAGAATAATTAGTTGAGAAAGAGATACAGGCTTCAAATAATCCAAGTGTATGTCTCAACATCAGAGTCACACAGACAATGAAGTGGAAGACTTCTACCATGAAATGAAGCAACTTAACAACAACAAAGGAGATGGTCACCTCAAGATCATTATGGGACATTTCAATGCAAAGACTGATGCCCAGCAGAAAGATGAAGCATCAGTAATGAAATGAACATGGACAACGATTGGTGGAATTTGCAGAATGTGAAAACTTGGACGTCACAAATTCATTCTTCAAGGAGAATCCAAATAGAAAAAGGACATGGCATGGACTCAACAGACTCAAGAATGAAATGGACTATATCCTAACAAAAAACATGTGGTTGAAGACTGCACAGTCCTTAACAATTTTGACACAAGGAGTGATCACCGATTGGTTTGCTACCAAGTACATCTGACCGCAAAGACGGAAAGAAAACGGATGAAAAAGAAGACAGAAACAAATCAACATCAAGAACAATTTCAGCCAGAGCTGAAACATTGCTTCCGCTTGCTCGAAATGCGGTGGGAGACTAACAAAAAGATGAAGAACTTATAAAAATTGTAGTTGAATGCGCAGAAGAAAAAAAAACAGGATAAGAAAATATCAGACGAGACAAAAAAATGAAACAAACCCAGAACACAAAAGACACAAGAACTGAATATACAGAGCTTTGCAAGACAAGCCACACATGTATAACTGCAGATGGAAGAAAATGGAACGGTGATATGGTGAGGAAGACTAATTGAAGACAACAAAATCTTAAAGAGGACAAAGCAGCGACGTATGAGTCGGAAGAAGTAAATCGTTGCACTCAAACAAGACGATGGATCAACAATAAAAGAGAGTTCAGGACATCTACATGAAATTGTACGAGATCACAGATAACACAGGATATAAAATCAAGCAGAGGAAGAGCGATGTACCACGCGTCCTTCCAGAAGAAGTGGCATGGGCAATATAACTCAGGCAGAGTGGGAAGGCTCCCGATGAAGATGGAATTACACCTGAAATCTTGAAAGAAGCTGGGGAAGAGATAAGAGCAAATGCTTGCATAAAAACGCTTACATGTTAAATTCAAGAACAGGAACATTCCAGAACAATGGAGAAATACCATAGTTATTCTCATCCACCAGAAAGGAGACAAAGAGGAACTACCAACCACTCTATCCACTTCCAATTACTTACAAGGGTTTTTATGAAGATATTCACTAATAGTCTGCAACAGACCCTGGACTTCTCCCAATTTACATACGACTTCAAGTGTTGTACCAAGTAAATTGTGTCCCACTTACTATAGAACTCTGCTCCCCTTGAGATCGTGCCTTTTTACATGAGATATTGTTCACGGTTTTGCTTCGTTGTATCACAAGGATTCTCAGTCTGTGGCTATGCTATAGCTTCGACCACTATATAGCACTGCTTTTCGCTTGTGTTCAGTTGATACCTTACTGTTCTCTTGTTCCAAAGGGTTTTTACCCTGGTGCAGTAGACCTCTCCCTATTTCAGAAATTCGACATAGTGGCTACATTCACTACTCTTATTACTATGTAATATTAGTAACAAATTTCCATGTTGTATCAGCTCCTTCCGCAAGAAGCGCTTTCATTTTCAAATTTGAGATTCTAAAACATAAAATTCTTAATGGACTAAAAATCTGCGTATTGGTGCATATCTTTCTAGTGCTGGGACATCATATATATCAATATACACCCCTCACTTTAGGATTCGTACAAGCATTTAATTCTGTCTACACCTCGCTGGTGTTAAGTGCATTAAGGCGTCGGACACAGTGCAGGCGACCGAGCCCGTGACTTCACGCGCACCTGTACGTGCCGAGATCTGTGTCCTGCAGTGCTGAGCAATGGGGGGGCGAGGACGTGCCGGTGGGTGGAGGGGGGGATGTCACATGCCCGTGATGTCATGTGAGCGGTTCGCCCTCATTGGCTGATCCGCTCACGTGACCACGCATCGGCCGCCTCGGGCACGCGCACACTATGCATGTGCATTGGCCTCCATCGGTTTGAATTTGGAGCGAGCGACGTCGGATCCACTATGGACTCAGCCTAAGAAGTGTTAAAGAAGCGTACATTGATATTATAAAGGAACATTTACGAGAACGCCGCCTAAATCATTGAATTTCATGAAGATACAAGCGAGTTAAGGATCAGTAGGGGAGTGCGGCAGGGAGACACCGTGTCACCAGGATCAGTAAGGGAGTGCGGCAGGGAGACACTGTGTCACCAGGATCAGTAAGGGAGTGTGGCAGGGAGACACCGTGTCACCAGGATCAGTAAGGGAGTGCGGCAGGGGGACGCCGTGTCACCAAGATCAGTAAGGGAGTGCGGCAAGGAGACACCATGTCACCAAAGCTTTTCACAGCAACACTGGAAGAATTGTTCAAGCCATTAGATTGGGAGAAAAAAATTATTAAAATCAACGCGACTGAATACTTGAGTCTCCTACGATCCGCAGATTAGATTTTTGCCTCAAGTCCAGAAGACCCCCAGCAAAAATCGGAAGCCTGATGGAGACGCTTATTGCTGTGAAACGCGTCGGGTGAATTGTGGAATCTCAGCGGGGAATGAGAGGCGTGGAGGACCCGAGGCCACCGGAACGGACTTTCACACTCACTGGAAGCGATGTCAGATGCCAGGAGGCCCACCGTCCCTGCACGACACAGGAGGGTCGCAGCAGCTACAGAGGACACTGGATGATGAGCTTTGCTATTCATATATGTTTGTGATTGTAAAAGCGCAGAGGAGCAGGGTCCGCTCAGTGTATGCGCTACACAAGACAGACAGATCGATAGTGCAAAACCACTTTGGTGTTTTAAATATAATTTTCAGACCTTACACTAGATGTGTCTGTCTTTTTTTTCATTGTATATCTCCCTGACCATATCTTGACAAGACCCAAGACGGAGCTGGATGTCATCTTCCCCCCAGGGGGCTATATCCTGTGTGCCTAATTTTTATACTCCGTGCGAGTGCATTCCTTACAATTTTAATACTTTTTTCACTTTAATTTCAATATAGTACACTATACATTCCTCCATATTTTTAAATCTTTTTTCTCCTCTCCCCCTCCCCCCCCAGAGTAGCACAGATTTGTTTTGTTATATTTTGGGGCTGCCTTAGATCAGTAGTGTGCTGCCTTAGATCAGTAGTGAGGGATAATATAAGATATAACATGTAGTTTTAGTGTCTATTAATTATCAGAGCACCCAGAGAATATATTGGTTGTTCTAGAAGACCAAAGTGATGTTCAACAAATGTGTCACGCCTGCAAATACCAAAATGAATAGAACTAGAAGTCAAAGACTAAGTCTACCTATGCCGGCGAGTAACAATGGGTGGGAACCTTTTGAATGAAATCAGTAGGAGACTGGCGATGGAATGGAGGCATTGGGAAGAAACAAGACAATCTTTCAACTGAACCTTCCACTGCGCCCAAAGAGGAAAGTTTTCGACCAGTGTATACTGCCCGCGCTCACGTACGGGTGTGACACTTGGATCCTAAATGCAAAGATATTTCAGAAGCTCCAGACAATTCAAATAAGGATGGAGAGATGTATGCTGGGTATTACCCAAAGGATGGAGAGATGTATGCTGGGTATTACCCAAAGGATGGAGAGATGTATGCTGGGTATTACCCAAAGGATGGAGAGATGTATGCTGGGTATTACCCAAAGGATGGAGAGATGTATGCTGGGTATTACCCAAAGGATGGAGAGATGTATGCTGCGTATTACCCAAAAGACGGGGAAAAGAATGAATGGGTTCAAAATCAAACAAATCACATGGGTGGAGAAATTAAAATGGCGGTGGGCCGGACATGTCGCAAGAAGAAATGACCATCGTTGGACAAAGATGGCACTCGACTGGATTCCAAGGGAAATTAAAAGACCAAAGACGAGGACCAAAAGGAAGATGGGAGGATGAAATCAGAAGATATGTTGGACAAACAGGGGGGAGGAGGAGAGTCTTGCAATCGCAGTACCTGGAAGATCATTGGGGAGGCTTCATCCAGAAGTGGGGAGACAAGGACTGAAGATGATATATTATACAGTATATAATGTATAACACACACACATACTACGTGCGAGTACTGTACCTTTAAAGAGAAATGACTGCGGTAGGCACAATGCCACATGGCAGCCACCTTGAAGGAGTTCTAACCGGCTGTGGTTACAGATACACAGCCCAATTCAGCTCCTGTGGCAAATCATTGTTTGTTTCACAATTACCTGTGTCTACTCTAGCAAGTGTGCGTGGAAGAAAGTAATGATGTGTTTCAGTATAACGGGGTAGATTCAGGTAAGAAAGATGAAACTTTGGATTTTTTTTAAAAGGAATTTATTTGGCCGACAGATGGATCGACGTTTTGACTGCTATGTCAGCCTCTCTCGAGTGGAGAGGCGTGATTAAAGTCTCTCTATAGCCCAGTATAAATGGTCCCGAACTCCCAGGTGTCTCGCGCCTGCGCAGTCCTGTTCCGTCACGAAATCCCGCGATGTTTCCTCTCGCGTCCGACGTCACCTGGAACTCGCGCCCGTGTCCTCTGTTGTCCATTCTGCTGCTAAGCCGCGAGCCTCTCTCATTACGATGCACGGACCATCGATGTCAGCGGGTATTCTTTGCAATACCGGATCGCTGACGTAGATGGGCCGTGAATCGTGGTGAGAGGGGATCGGCAGCTGTGTGATTATTTTTGATGACAGATTCCAAAATGTATACAGCATTTTTTTCAAATCCATGACCTTGAAAGGGTGGTCATTGTCTGTTTTTATATTGAAAGGCATACCGAACACTACCCACCACCAATATGACCGCACTGCTAGAAATTGATGCAACAACTTCAATAACTGGGCAACGCCAATATTCCTCCCCCCCCCCCCCCCCCAACAGAACAGGGTTTATGGATATGAGCTTCAGCGCAGGTGGCTCAATCTTTGACTGAATCACCTGTGCTGAAGCAGAGATATCCTTAAAACCGGCGGGGTCTGGAGGACTGGCCTATAAAACAGCAGGTTAGAACTTCTCCTTCCAAGATGGCAGCCATGTGGTGACTTGTCTATCTCAGTCATTTCCCTTAGAAGGTATGGAACGCGCTTGTCCGGTTTAAGGCTAGACGCTACCCTTTCGAGGAAAGCGGCATTCACCAGGTGAAGATGCTCTGTCAGTCCTTAAAACATCCCCATTCTTACAACTGGAAGCATGTCTCAGACACTCGGAAATAGAACAATGCGGACCAGCAAATTATTTCTTAAATAATTTAATTGAAAAAAGTATTTCTTTAAAAAATAATTGTACAAATGCAGATATGATGTGAATTTCCGCCATACACACATCCCTCCCCCCACCCCCCCCCCAGCTCGTAGAAAGTGTCAGAGCAGCTGCAGAACCAAGGACATACACCGTGTGATAGCAGGAGAGAGGGATGGAGGGAAGAGAATGATGAGCACGGAGGAAAGAAGTGAACGAGAGATAGAAAAGCAGGATGGGGCGAGATGAAGTGAGCCTGGTGCTGCATTAACTCCTTCACTCTGGGGCTCCAAGCACATCCATGGAAGCTCATTCTGACAGGACAATGGCCCATATGCATTAAGCAGTGCTAAGTCAGTAGACACCTTACGGCCAACTCACTTGGTGTTCTATAGCATAGCACCGCTTAGTAAAAATGAGCTATTGTGTCTGTGCCGCAGGACCCAAGACAAATAAGAATCAGGATGGTCCCCCTTCATCACAAGCGTTCCTACTGTCCTAGAGATCTGCGAGTCGCAGGAGGCACTGTAGTGTAAACACAACCGTCATCAGGATTCTAACTGTAGGTGTTGCTGATACATTGTGAAACGTCTGTTCGCCGTATGTCGCAGACCAGCGTGGCACTTATGGAGGTGACACTTTGTTGGCTAGTTCTGTACTTTTACCATTGTCCTAGAGGTTCGGCAGCTGGTGCAAAAAAAATAAAAAATTCAAAATCTTATTGCCTTTCAGGTGCTTCTCCCTAGACTCTCTCCACAACCGCCCACGCCCCTCCCTCCCTCCCCCGTTATGGCCTCCAAAGATCTCTCGTGTACAGCTCCTCGTCTCCCTGTAGAGTCCAATCCCCTTTGAAGTCCGTATTAATTCTTCAATATGAAGAGTTTTGTTCTCCGGAGCAGATGTTGGAGTCAGGCTTGTGGGGCCCTCACACCTGGACTGGAAGAGTCTGGCTCATCTGCCTCCTCATGTCCTGCACACTATGGAGCAGCTTCTTCTGATGACCGGCCAGTGTCACCCCAATACGGAGCAGGTCCCTGCAAGGGGGTGGGGAGGGGGGGATGATTAGTCAGATACTTCACAGGCTTGCAAAGCCCCCCAACCTCACTGTCACAGCACCACACAGGTAACTTACTCTGTCGTCATCTGGGCTACCAGGTGGAAGGTGTTGAAGCCGGCGGTCAGGAAGTTCTCCTGGTACTGGCCCATTTTGATAGCCACTAACCAGTCGCCGACAGTGGGGAAAGTAGTGTAATCTGGCACTATGCGGTCCAGAAGTGGCTGGGACACCCTGTCACCAGAGGAAGGGGAGGTGTGAGAGAGAAGAGAAAGAGGGGGGCAAGGGGTGGGGGGGAGAGAAGGAGAAAGAGGGGGCAAGGGGTGGGGAGAAGGAGAAAGGGGGGGCTAGAGGCAGGGGGAGAGAAGGAGAAAGTGGTGGGAAAGAAGAGAAAGATGGGAGTGTGGGGGAAGAAGAGAAAGATGGGAGTGTGGGGGAAGAGAATAAGGGGGCAAGGGGGGAGCGCGAGAGGAAGAGCGAAAGGAAGAAGAGGCAATAGTAGGAATAGTGAGTGGAGAATGGGTGGAGCGAGGGGTCACTCACCCTGCCTGTGCTGGGCTGGTCACCTTTAGGCTGGCTGCATTACGTATTAACTTGTCCAGTGAGCTGACAATCTCGCAGAATTTGGGCCTTACATTGCGGCCATGAAACCAACATTCCAACATGAGCTGGTGCAGGGCGTTGGGGCAGTCCATGGGGGGCGGCAGGCGGTAGTCCTGCTCCACCGCGTTAATCACCTGCCAGAAAGGGGCACTGGCTGTGAAACTTGTAGGTAAGTACATTCTCTCACCCTCCCGTCTCTGCTGCCCGGGGCTGGGGACGCTGGTCTCTCTATAAACTCACTCTCGCTGCCTTTCCTCCATATTACACCACTCCGCACTAAGTATCTCATTATGATCTTGATCTTTTCCCTGGGACAACTAAATGCAGAATATTCCCCCCCGACACACGACTTTGCTTACATCTTGATTTGACATGTCCCAGTACGGCCGCTCCCCATATGACATCACCTCCCACATGACGATGCCGTAACTCCACACGTCGCTTGCTGATGTGAACTTTCGGTAAGAGATGGCTTCCGGGGCCGTCCAGCGAATTGGAATCTTCCCCCCCTAGAGAGTGAGGAGAAAACACAGCGAGGTAATGTTACGTCATGAGGCAGAACAAATCAGTACCCCCCCCCCCCCCCAAAACACACAGCCGGAACCCACACAACAAGCACCCCCCCAAAACACACAGCCGGAACACCACACAACAAGCACCCCCCCAAATCACACACACACAGCCGGAGCCCACACAACAAGCACCTCCCCCAAAACACACAGCCGGAACCCACACAACAAGCACCCCCCCAAATCACACACACACAGCCGGAAACCCATACAGCTCATACCCACACAACAGGCACCCCCAAAAACACACGCATGCAGCCGGAACCCACAAAATAAGCCCCCCCAAAACACAGACAGCTGGAACCCCACACATTTCTAATATTATATTAGTGTTGGCAAAGATGTAAAACAGTAATAAATATATTATATACCAACATTTAATAATCAGCAAAAGAGAATTTAGCAATAAATACGTTTGAATACCTAAAAGGAGCAGTCCCACGGGAACTGGATTGTGTGTGTGTGTGTGTGTGCGTGCGTACACACACACACACACACACACACACACACCATTCAAATCCTTATTGCACCGTGTCAATGTGGCACTGAGTGCTCAGGAAGATGTATAGTGGCACTTGTGCTGGTAGGTTTAACCATACTGCCGAAAGCTTGAACAAAATACCCGGCTAAAGTGGGAAAGGTACTTGCCAACATGCAAAATAAGGCCAGCATGGCAAGTAAGGCCTCAATCCCCACATATGAAACGCAACAAAAGGCAATAGCCCTCATTCTCCGGGCTTGGGAAGATGCTAATCCCCGGAGGTTAAACAAAAGCGGCCATTCCAACCTAAATCTGTCTGCCTACAACTGCTGGGCTCATCAAGCTCACAAGACGACACTTATTCTATAACAGAGGTACAGATAATGGGAGAATCAGTGGAGAAGGCTTCATCTTCAACAAGAGATGGAGAAACAACATGGTGGAGTAAGAGAGATCATCGGAGAAAGTAGCCAGAATCGCCAACGGGCTTCAAATAATCCAGGTGTCTGCCCCAACATTAAGTCACCCAGACAAGGAAGTGGAAGACTTCTACCAACTTAATATCAAAGGAAACCGTCACCTCAACATCGTTATGGGAGATTTCAATCCAAAGACTGGCGCCCATTAGAAAGACGAGGCATCAGTAGATAAGAATGGTTACGGTAACAGGACTGAACGTGGGGACAGATTGGTAGAATTTGCAGAATGTGAACACCTCTACATCATGAATTCATCCTTCAAGAAGAATCCAAATGGAGATGGCACGGACTCAATGGAATCAAGAAAGAAATGGACTGCAACCTAACTAAAAAGAAACACGGGATTGAAGACACAGTCCTTAACCGTCTTGACACATGAAGTTATAACTGATTGGTTCGCTGCAAATTAAATCCGAAAGTGAAATTGGAAAAACGAACACCGATTAAAAAAAATCAGTACAAGAAAATATCTGATGAGAAAACCATTAACGAGGAGACAAGAAATGAAACAATCCCACGACGCAAAAATAAGAATGGACTGCGCAGAGCTGTGAAAGAACATCTGCAAATGTATAACTGAGGATGTAAGGACATGTAACTGATAAGGGGAAGATAACAAAAGCTTAAAGACAAAGCAGTGACTTAGTTGGGAAGAAGAAAATCATTGCACTCAAAACAAGATGATGGAGCAACAATAAAAGACGGTGCAATTATCAGAGATTTGAGGACTACTACAGGAAATTGTACGCGAACACAGGAGGACACCGGTCATCACCCAGCAGAGGACAAGCGGAAATAAACCGCCAATGAGGTACCACGCGTTCTTCCAGGTGAAGTGGCAAAGGCAACACAATTGATGAAGAGTGGGAAGGCTCCCGGGGAAGATGGAATTGCAATAGAAATCATGAAAGAAGCAGGAAAGAGAAAAGGGTTATTCTATCTTACAGTTATTCTGTATTCCTGGAGACCCCATCCATGGCAGCGGGCACCAATGGGTTAAACCCCACCCCATAGCGGACATAGGACAGAAAATGTCGGTCTTCCTGTTTATTTTATTTTCTCCTTCACCCCATCTCACTTTGTGAGTTTTAGTTTCTTAAAATCACAACTTTCCTCTTTCCTGCTCCATCTTCTCCCCCCCCCGGTCCCTAGCAGTGCCCGTCTCTCTCTCCCGGTCTCTAGCAGTGCCCGTCTCTCACTCCCGGTCTCTAGCAGTGCCCGTCTCTCTCCCGGTCCCTATCAGTGCCCGTCTCTCTCTCCCGGTCCCTATCAGTGCCCGTCTCTCTCTCCCGGTCCCTATCAGTGCCCGTCTCTCTCTCCCGGTCCCTATCAGTGCCCGTCTCTCTCTCCCGGTCCCTATCAGTGCCCGTCTCTCTCTCCCGGTCCCTATCAGTGCCCGTCTCTCTCTCCCGGTCCCTAGCAGTGCCCGTCTCTCTCTCCCGGTCCCTAGCAGTGCCCGTCTCTCTCTCCCGGTCCCTAGCAGTGCCCGTCTCTCTCTCCCGGTCCCTAGCAGTGCCCGTCTCTCTCTCCCGGTCCCTAGCAGTGCCCGTCTCTCTCTCTCCCGGTCCCTAGCAGTGCCTGTCTCTCTTTCCCGGTCCCTAGCAGTGCCCGTCTCTCTCTCCCGGTCCCTAGCAGTGCCCGTCTCTCTCTCCCGGTCCCTAGCAGTGCCCGTCTCTCTCTCCCGGTCCCTAGCAGTGCCCGTCTCTCTCCCGGTCCCTAGCAGTGCCCGTCTCTCTCTCCCGGTCCCTATCAGTGCCCGTCTCTCTCTCCCGGTCCCTAGCAGTGCCCACCTCTCTCTCTCTCTCTCTCCGGTCCCTAGCAGTGCCCACCTCTCTCCGGTCCCTAGCTGTGCCCACCTCTCTCCGGTCCCTAGCTGTGCCCACCTCTCTCCGGTCCCTAGCTGTGCCCACCTCTCTCTCCGGTCCCTAGCTGTGCCCACCTCTCTCTCCGGTCCCTAGCTGTGCCCACCTCTCTCTCCGGTCCCTAGCTGTGCCCACCTCTCTCTCCGGTCCCTAGCTGTGCCCACCTCTCTCTCTCCGGTCCCTAGCAGTGCCCACCTCTCTCTCTCTCCGGTCCCTAGCTGTGCCCATCTCTCTCTCCGGTCCCTAGCTGTGCCCATCTCTCTCTCCGGTCCCTAGCTGTGCCCACCTCTCTCTCTCTCCGGTCCCTAGCTGTGCCCACCTCTCTCTCGGGTCCCTAGCAGTGCCCACCTCTCTCTCTCTCCGGTCCCTAGCTGTGCCCACCACTCTCTCTCTCTCTCCGGTCCCTAGCTGTGCCCACCACTCTCTCTCTCTCCGGTCCCTAGCTGTGCCCACCTCTCTCTCCGGTCCCTAGCTGTGCCCACCTCTCTCTCTCGGGTCCCTAGCTGTGCCCACCTCTCTCTCTCTGGTCCCTAGCTGTGCCCACCACTCTCTCGGGTCCCTAGCTGTGCCCACTCTCTCTCTCGGGTCCCTAGCTGTGCCCACTTCTCTCTCTGGTCCCTAGCTGTGCCCACCACTCTCTCCGGTCCCTAGCAGTGCCCACCTCTCTCTCTCCGCTCCCTAGCTGTGCCCACCTCTCTCTCTGGTCCCTAGCTGTGCCCACCACTCTCTCTCTCCGGTCCCTAGCTGTGCCCACCTCTCTCTCTCAGATCCCTAGCTGTGCCCACCTCTCTCTCTGGTCCCTAGCTGTGCCCACCTCTCTCTCCGGTCCCTAGCTGTGCCCACCTCTCTCTCTGGTCCCTAGCTGTGCCCACCTCTCTCTCTCTCTCTGGTCCATAGCAGTGCCCACCTCTCTCTCTCTCTCTCTCCGGTCCCTAGCTGTGCCCACCTCTCTCTCTCTCCGGTCCCTAGCTGTGCCCACCTCTCTCTCTCTCCGGTCCCTAGCTGTGCCCACCTCTCTCTCTCTCTGGTCCCTAGCTGTGCCCACCCTCTCTCTCTCCGCTACCTAGCTGTGCCCACCTCTCTCTCTCTCTCTCTGGTCCCTAGCTGTGCCCACCTCTCTCTCTCCGCTACCTAGCTGTGCCCACCTCTCTCTCTCTGGTCCCTAGCAGTGCCCACCTCTCTCCGCTACCTAGCTGTGCCCACCTCTCTCTCCGGTCCCTAGCAGTGCCCACCACTCTCTCTCTCCGGTCCCTAGCAGTGACCACCTCTCTCTCTCCGGTCCCTAGCTGTGCCCACCACTCTCTCTCTGGTCCCTAGCAGTGCCCACCTCTCTCTCTCCGCTACCTAGCTGTGCCCACCTCTCTCTCCGGTCCCTAGCAGTGCCCACCACTCTCTCTCTCCGGTCCCTAGCTGTGCCCACCTCTCTCTCTGGTCCCTAGCAGTGCCCACCACTCTCTCTCTCCGGTCCCTAGCTGTGCCCACCTCTCTCTCTCTGGTCCCTAGCTGTGCCCACCTCTCTCTCTCTCTGGTCCCTAGCTGTGCCCATCTCTCTCTCTCTCTCTCTCTCTCTCCGGTCCCTAGCTGTGCCCACCTCTCTCTCTGGTCCCTAGCTGTGCCCACCACTCTCTCTCCGGTCCCTAGCTGTGCCCACCTCTCTCTCTCTGGTCCCTAGCTGTGCCCACCTCTCTCTGGTCCCTAGCTGTGCCCACCTCTCTCTCTCTCTCTCTCTCTCTCTCCGGTCCCTAGCTGTGCCCACCTCTCTCTCCGGACCCTAGCTGTGCCCACCTCTCTCTCCGGTCCCTAGCTGTGCCCACCTCTCTCTCCGGTCTCTAGCTGTGCCCACCTCTCTCCGGTCCTGTCGGTCTCTCACCAGTCAGGTCCCCCAACTGTGCGTCTCCTCCGACCCTTTCTGCCCCCCCATTCTCAAGCACGAGTGACCTCGGTTGCCCTAGCACCCACACAGGGGCCTGTAGAATAGGAGTCTCACATGCAGCCCGTTACATTTATCCCTGACTTAATCTTGCCGTGATCCCTCACAGCACCACAAACCTAATACCCAGATACATTGTGTGCATCACCTGGTCCTCCAGGAGCACAGGGGAGAGTCAGCCTGAAGGCGTACCCGGGGCAGTCCAGTTACTTCTTTGTGACCGAAGCAGACAGGTCCCAGTTTTCCCACACGCCGGGTACCTGTGTTTATCTTGCCAAATGTAACCACCGTCTCCTCTCCGGGGGTTGTTGGTGTGCGATCTCACCGGGTATTTGCTGTACCCAAGTCAAGCCCAGGAGCTGGTCCATCATAGCCCAGGAGTGGAGAGTCTATGCTGAGCCCTTGTGCTGGTTCATCGTGATCCTGGATCAGAGAGTCCGTAACAAGCCCCGGTTCTGTTCTCTCATGGCCCTGAAGCAGAGAATCTGTGTTCGTCATAGAATCCTCCCAGTTCCAATGTGCTGGTTCTGCCTCGTCGATGCTCTGGGAAGTGGGTTCGTCTCTCTTCTCAGCACTTGATGCTGGAGCAGCACTCTTTTAGACTTCCGCCCACCATGGGGCTGGTGCTTGGAGCTGCTCCGACTGCTCTGCAGTGATTTATGATCAAAATCCCTGCTGAGTCTCCATGGTACTGGTAAAGGTGTCCACTTCAGTAGGTTCTGCTGTAGTGTTTGGTCTGGACCAGAGCCTCTCTCTGGCCAAACAACAAACTGGATCCACAGTTTGGTTGATTACAGTATAAATCTCCCCCCATCCCCCCCACACCACACAGACACAGGGACACACACGGACCCCTTCTCAAGCCCCTCCCCCCCGAAAGACAAATAGGGACACTTCCTCCTACACATCTTTCTCACCAAGGAACTGGTGTATGAAGGGTCAGAGGGGTCATTCTCCAGGAATCTTGAGAGACCAAAGTCCGACACTTTGCAGACCAGGTTACTGTTCACCAGGATGTTCCGCGCAGCGAGGTCACGGTGGACGTAGTTCATCTCCGCCAAATGCTTCATCCCCGACGCAATTCCACGGAGCATACCCACCAGCTGGATAACTGTGAATTGCCCGTCGTTTATCTGCAAAGATATTGGAGACAGCAGTCTGAACACCCGGTCCTGCACACCATAGTATCTCAGCTGCACTGCCCACCCACTCACCTACCCAACAGCCTCACACGACACCCTGCCCCCCAACACCCCCCATAACCTGCTTCTCCACCCATGTGACCAGATAATCAGAGCCCTTCCACCTCACTGCCCCTCTGAAAGTATTCTCAGTCCCCCCCTCTTCTTGCATATGCATGCCCCTCTCCTCCGCTCAGTAGCGAGTCTTCCCCCTCTACACTCACCCTCAGGAATGAGTCCAAGGCTCCGTTCTCCATAAATTCGGTCAAGATCATCACCGCCCGGCTCCTGGTCACGACTCCCTCTAGTCGGATGATATTTGGATGCTCAAACTGACCCATGATGCTCGACTCGCCCAGGAAATCGCGTCTCTGGCGCTCAGTGTAACCCGTCTTCAGCGTCTTGATGGCCACCAGCTGCTCCCTGCGTCCAGCCTGCTTCAGCCGGCCGCGGCACACCTCCCCGAACTCCCCTAGGGGAATGCAAGAGAAGCGAGGCGGTAAAGGAGGAGGAGGGGAGAGAAGTACGAGGTACAGCATGGCGAGGCGATCACGTGACTAACCTGCACCAATAACCTCTTCAATCTTCACGCAGGAAATGTCTATCTCTTTGGCGAATTCGCGCACAGCTTCGTTAGGATCCTCGTAAGTGAACGGATCAATATAAAGCTTCATGCCTGGGACCACTGCGGAGACAGGATGTGCGGGCGTCATGTACAACCACCAATCACATCGCATGCACTTGTCATGTGACGCCCATGTAAAAAAAACTGCAAGTGAGGGCAGCTTTAATGAAAGAAAAGAATGAAATAGAGATTCCTACAGCAAGGATTGAAAGACCCCATTCCCCATCAAGGCTGCGGATTAGGTTAAATGCAAGTTAACAATAGCCAAGTTAACACGCCACTGAATTGGGCGTGTTTTTAAGCGTAACGTTATTTTATGCAAAGGCCCAGTCACTTCACTGACCAATATTAAAGAGGAAGGGAACAGAGCAAGAAGCAAAGAGAAGAACAGACGCGGCGAGTAACAGACGCGGCGAGTAACAGACACGGCGAGTAACAGACACGGCGAGTAACAGACACAAGAAGAGAATAAGAGCCACTCACTGTAATGCTGCAGTTTCTCTGTGTATTCCAACTCTGGTTCGTTCCTCTGCTTCCTGCTGAATATAAACAGTATCAGCATCGATTATCCATAATCCAACCCCCCTCCAATAAGAGAGCACCAGAGGTGCCTCTACTCCATCCCCCCCAACTGCAGATGTGGCGCCTCAAGGCTTGGCCCCCGCTGGCTGCTGCGGGGACAAGAGTCGCCCCTCAATGGGGCCGGGCCTGCTGCGAGGGGGGGGGCCGCTGCGAGGGGGGGCCGGGGCCTGCTGCGAGGGGGGGCCGGGGCCGCTGCGAGGGGGGGGCCGGGGCCGCTGCGCAGGGGGGGGCCGCCGCGCTGTCCGCCCAGTTTTTCAGGCCGACATGAAAATTGTGAGAAGAACTAGCGATGGAGAGCTACGCCACGCCCCCCTGCAGTTCAGCCAATGAGGGCAAAGCAGCAGAGTGACATAATGGCCGCGCCCCCGTCAAGCCCCCCCGTCTTTTCCCCTGCAGCTCACTGCAGACCGAGGAACTCTGTCTGCACGCGCCCCAAGCCTGCCAGGCGCGCGTGCAGCGCAGACAGCGGGGCCCTAGCCTAAGACTCCTTGCAAATCTCCAGACGTCTTCCACCCTGATCACAATCTTTCCGTTGGTCTCACTATGGGTGTGTGTGATCCGCCCACCTTTCTCCCGCCACTCCCCAGCACCGCCCACCTTTCTCCCGCCACTCCCCGGCCCCGCCCACCTTTCTCCCGCCACTCCCCGGCCCCGCCCACCTTTCTCCCGCCACTCCCCGGCCCCGCCCACCTTTCTCCCGGCACCACCCACCTTTCTCCCATCACCACCCACCTTTCTCCCGCCACTCCCCGGCACCGCCCACCTCTCTCCCGCCACTCCCCAGCACCGCCCACCTTTCTCCCACCACTCCCCGGCACCGCCCACCTTTCTCCCGCCACTCCCCACCTTTCTCCCGCCACTCCCTGGCACCGCCCACCTTTCTCCCGGCACCACCCACCTTTCTCCCAGCACCACCCACCTTTCTCCCGCCACTCCCCGGCCCCGCCCACCTTTCTCCCGGCACCACCCACCTTTCTCCCAGCACCACCCACCTTTCTCCCGCCACTCCCCGGCACCACCCACCTTTCTGCCGCCACTCCCCGGCACCGCCCACCTTTCTCCCGCCACTCCCCGGCCCGCCCACTTTTCTCCCGCCACTGCCCACCTTTCTCCCGCCACTCCCGGCACCGCCCACCTTTCTCCCGCCACTCCCCGGCACCGCCCACTTTTCTCCCGCCACTCCCCGGCACCGCCCACCTTTCTCCCGCCACTCCCCGGCCCCGCCCACCACTCCCCGCCCCGCCCACCTTTCCCCCGCCACTCCCCAGCCCTGCCCACCTTTCTCCCGCCACTCCCCGGCCCTGCCCACCTTTCTCCCGCCACTCCCTAGCCCTGCCACCTTTCTCCCGCCACTCCCCAGCCCGGCCCACCTTTCTCCCGCCACTCCCCAGCCCGGCCCACCTTTCTCCCGCCACTCCCCAGCCCGGCCCACCTTTCTCCCGCCACTCCCCGGCCCACCTTTCTCCCGCCACTCCCGGCCCCGCCCACCTTTCTCCCGGCCACTCCCCAGCCCGGCCCACCTTTCTCCCGCCACTCCCGGCACCGCCCACCTTTCTCCCGCCACTCCCCGGCCTGCCCACCTTTCTCCCGCCACTCCCCGGCCCCGCCCACCTTTCTCCCGCCACTCCCCGGCACCGCCCACCTTTCTCCCGCCACTCCCCGGCCCTGCCCACCTTTCTCCCGCCACTCCCCGGCCCCACTCACCTGAAACAAACAATGACGATCACGATAAAAGCGATTATAAAAATCAGCACAGCGAAGACAGATCCAACCACCATCGGGACCTGCTCGTGCAGACTGCTCGGTCCCCTGCAGGGCGGGAATGATTGTGAGAAAAAACGAGAGAGGGGGGGAGGCAAGGGGTTAGGAGGGGGGAGGCAAGGGTTAGTTAGGGTTGGGAGGGGGGATTAACATACCATCCTCAGCCGTGGTCTGGAACTCCCGTACATCGCTATACGCTCCGTATCCAGCCACTGTACGAGCCCGAACCTGAACCACATACACCGAGTCTGGAAGTAGCCCCTCCATACGCACAGTTGAGCGCTGGCTGGTCACGGTGTTACCTGCACCCCCACTGTGACCCTGAGAGATGGGGAGACACAAATTATGGGAAGACAGACATATGATTGGGGAGGGTGGGGGGGGGAGATGGGGTTTTAGGGGATGTGAAGGAGGTAAGGAGAAAGAACATAAAAGAAGAAGAAGACCGAAAAGACAGGAGGGGAGGTAAGCCAAGGAGAAGCCAAGTGAGGACGGAGAGGAAAAAAGGGGGTAGAAATCAAAACAGGACGATGGAGGAGACCAAAAACAGGGGGCGCGGGGGAGAAAGGACAGGACAGGCGGGGGGGAGGACAGGACAGGCGGGGGGAGGACAGGACAGGCGGGGGGAGGACAGGACAGGCGGGGGGAGGACAGGACAGGCGGGGGAGAAGGACAGGACAGGCGGGGGGAGAAAGGACAGGACAGGCGGGGGAAGAAAGGACAGGACAGCGGGGGGAAGAAAGGACAGGACAGAGGGGGGGAGAAAGGACAGGGGGGGGGAGAAAGGACAGGACAGGCGGGGGAGAAGAACAGGACAGGCGGGGGGAGAAAGGACAGGACAGGCGGGGGAGAAAGGACAGGACAGGCGGGGGGAGAAAGGACAGGACAGGCGGGGGGAGAAAGGACAGGACAGGCGGGGGAGAAAGGACAGGACAGGCGGGGGGAGAAAGGACAGGACAGGCGGGGGGAGAAAGGACAGGACAGGCGGGGGGAGAAAAGACAGGACAGGCGGGGGGAGAAAAGGACAGGACAGGGCGGGGGGAGAAAGGACAGGACAGGCGGGGGGAGAAAGGACAGGACAGGCGGGGGAGAAGGACAGGACAGGCGGGGGGAGGACAGGACAGGCGGGGGGAGGAGGACAGGACAGGCGGGGGAGAAAGGACAGGACAGGCGGGGGGAGAAAGGACAGGACAGGCGGGGGAGAAAGGACAGGACAGGCGGGGGGAGAAGGATGGATAGGCGGGGGAGAAGGACAGGACAGGCGGGGGGAGAAGGACAGGCGGGGGGAGAAGGGTGGATAGGCAGTCACCTTGGCAAGTATTTTATCTCATAGTCCAGTATGATCCCGTTGGGGCTCTCGGGTGGAGTCCAGGACAGAGTGAGAGAGCTCGCCGAGCTGCCATGGGACTGCACGATGGGGACCGCTGAGGGTGCTGATGATGGAGAGATGAAAAACAAAGTGGGGAGAAGGAGGAGGGGGGGGGGAGAGAGAGAGAATGACACTTAATAACCAAGTGAGAACTTTCTTCCTCCGTCCTCGTCTCCTTTCTCTCCTGCCCGTCTCCCCTCACCCTCTTCCCCATCCCTCCCCCCCGCCACCCCTTGCTTACCCGCTTGGTTGGTGGTGATATTCACAGCGTAGTAGTTTGGCGCGTGGTGCTTCTGCTCGACACCCCATTGACGGCCAGGATCTCAAAGCTGTATCTGGTGTGGGCCTGGAGGTGACTGACGGACACCCGGCGCTCAGTGACCCCGAGCTGCT
>NC_134496.1:49141538-49191427 GCF_040206685.1 Ascaphus truei | reverse complement strand
AGAACAGGGGAAGCTAATCCTTAAACAGACCCCTCCACCAAGACCGGCGCAGGGGGCTCTATCCCCCCCCCCCCCACTCTCACAGTACAGCTCAGTCAGGGGCCGTACAGGGGGAATATGCTCACACAGTCTATATCTGCATGCACACGTGCATACTACACGCAATCACACACACGTCCCTCACACGTGCATACTACACGCAATCACACACACGTCCCTCACACGTGCATACTACATGCAATCACACACACGTCCCTCACAACTACATACTACATGCAATCACACACGTCCCTCACAACTACATACTACATGCAATCACACACGTCCCTCACAACTACATACTACATGCAATCTCACACGTTCCTCACAACTACATACTACATGCAATCACACACGTCCCTCACAAGTATATACTACATGCAATCACACACGTCCCTCACAACTACATACTACATGCATCACACACACGTCCCTCACAAGTACATACTACATGCAATCACAAACACGTCCCTCACAAGTACATACTACATGCAATCACACACGTATCTCTCAGAAGTACATACTACAGTATATGCAATCTTCCACACCTCCATCACAAGTGCATACAACATGCACACGTACACGTCGCTCACAAGTACATAGTATATGCACACATTGCTCACAAGTACATACTACATGGCACACACAAATACACACGTATCTCTCACAAGTACATACTATACACACACACACGTATCTCAAGTATATACTATACACACACACAAAGTATATACTATACGCGCGCACACGCACACACAGACACACATATATATACTATACACACACACACGTATATACTACACACTCACACACGTATATAGTATACACACACACACACACGTATATACTACACACTCACACACATATATACTATACACACACACACACACACACACACGTATATACTATACAAACACACACACACACACCTGACCTAACAAGCCTCTGGGCATCCTGCTCCCTCCTGTTGCCCTCTCTCCGAGCTGGAGGATTACTCACAGTACAGGACTCTTTAGTCTGTAAATCGCACACGATGCCTAAACACATTGGTGCCAGGCGATGGGAAACACGCAGTGTCCCCCTACCGTACCCCCCATTTTACGCGAGAAGCAGGCGGCAGCAGGTGGGAATCATTGGGTGAAAGCTTCGCTCTGTGCAAGGCGGCACAATAACAGGTGTGGGCCCAAAAATATACTGTGCCGAGCCACCCCCCCCGAGAATAAATCTACAGCCTACTCCCCCCACCTTTATCCAGACCAGCACCCCCAGAATAAGCCTACTCCCCCCACCTTTATCCAGACCAGCACCCCCAGAATAGGCCTACCCCCCACCTTTATCCAGACCAGCACCCCCAGAATAAGCCTGCTCCCCCCCACCTTTATCCAGACCAGCACCCCCAGAATAAGCCTACTCCCCCCCCACCTTTATCCAGACCAGCACCCCCAGAATAAGCCTACTCCCCCACCTTTATCCAGACCAGCACCCCCAGAATAAGCCTACTCCCCCCCCACCTTTATCCAGACCAGCACCCCAGAATAGGCCTACCCCCCACCTTTATCCAGACCAGCACCCCCAGAATAAGCCTGCTCCCCCCCACCTTTATCCAGACCAGCACCCCCAGAATAAGCCTACTCCCCCCCCACCTTTATCCAGACCAGCACCCCCAGAATAAGCCTACTCCCCCCCACCTTTATCCAGACCAGCACCCCCAGAATAAGCCTACTCCACCCCACCTTTATCCAGACCAGCACCCCCAGAATAAGCCTACTCCCCCCCACCTTTATCCAGACCAGCACCCCCAGAATAAGCCTACTCCCCCCCACCTTTATCCAGACCAGCACCCCCAGAATAAGCCTACTCCCCCCCACCTTTATCCAGACCAGCACCCCCAGAATAAGCCTACTCCCCCCCCACCTTTATCCAGACCAGCACCCCCAGAATAAGCCTACTCCCCCCCACCTTTATCCAGACCAGCACCCCCAGAATAAGCCTACCCCCCCCACCTTTATCCAGACCAGCACCCCCAGAATAAGCCTACTCCCCCCACCTTTATCCAGACCAGCACCCCCAGAATAAGCCTACTCCCCACCACCTTTATCCAGACCAGCACCCCCAGAATAAGCCTACTCCCCCACCTTTATCCAGACCAGCATCCCCAGAATAAGCCTACTCCCCCCCACCTTTATCCAGACCAGCACCCCCAGAATAAGCCTACTCCCCCCCACCTTTATCCAGAACAGCACCCCCAGAATAAGCCTACTCCCCCCACCTTTATCCAGAACAGCACCCCCAGAATAAGCCTACTCCCTCCACCTTTATCCAGACTAGCACACCCAGAATAAGCTTACTCCCCCCCACCTTTATCCAGACCAACACCCCCAGTATAAGCCTACTCCCCCCCACCTTTATCCAGACCAGCACCCCCAGTATAAGCCTACTCCCCCCCCACCTTTATCCAGACCAGCACCCCCAGAATAAGCCTACTCCTCCCCACCTTTATCCAGACCAGCACCCCCAGAATAAGCCTACTCCTCCCCACCTTTATCCAGACCAGCACCCCCAGAATAAGCCTGCTCCCCCCCACCTTTATCCAGACCAGCACCCCCAGAATAAGCCTACTCCCCCCCACCTTTATCCAGACCAGCACCCCCAGAATAAGCCTACTCCCCCCCACCTTTATCCAGACCAGCACCCCCAGAATAAGCCTACTCCACCCCACCTTTATCCAGACCAGCACCCCCAGAATAAGCCTACTCCCCCCCACCTTTATCCAGACCAGCACCCCCAGAATAAGCCTACTCCCCCCCACCTTTATCCAGACCAGCACCCCCAGAATAAGCCTACTCCCCCCCACCTTTATCCAGACCAGCACCCCCAGAATAAGCCTACTCCCCCCCACCTTTATCCAGACCAGCACCCCCAGAATAAGCCTACTCCCCCCACCTTTATCCAGACCAGCACCCCCAGAATAAGCCTACTCCCCCCCCACCTTTATCCAGACCAGCACCCCCAGAATAAGCCTACTCCCCCACCTTTATCCAGACCAGCACCCCCAGAATAAGCCTACTCCCCCCCACCTTTATCCAGACCAGCACCCCCAGAATAAGCCTACTCCCCCCCCACCTTTATCCAGACCAGCACCCCAGAATAAGCCTACTCCCCCCCACCTTTATCCAGACCAGCACCCCCAGAATAAGCCTACTCCCCCCCACCTTTATCCAGACCAGCACCCCCAGAATAAGCCTACTCCCCCCCACCTATATCCAGACCAGCACCCCCAGAATAAGCCTACTCCCCCCCCACCTTTATCCAGACCAGCACCCCCAGAATAAGCCTACTCCCCCCACCTTTATCCAGACAAGCACCCCCAGAATAAGCCTACTCCACCCCACCTTTATCCAGAACAGCACCCCCAGAATAAGCCTACCCCCCCCCACCTTTATCCAGACCAGCACCCCCAGAATAAGATAACACCCCAAACGCCATACACACCAGCACCTGGAGGATGAAATGTCTAAAGATTGTTACCTGGGAGGAGTTTTATTATTTGAAGTACGGTTTCCATCCCTCCCACTGCGCTCACTGAGCCCCTCCCACTGCGCTCACTGAGCTCCTCCCACTGCGCTCACTGAGCTCCTCCCCCAAACGTCAGAGCCCCCTCTGGAAAACGTAAGCTTTTAACCATT
Organism: Ascaphus truei; assembly: GCF_040206685.1. NCBI lineage: Eukaryota > Metazoa > Chordata > Amphibia > Anura > Ascaphidae > Ascaphus > Ascaphus truei. Next base: position 49,187,702 of record NC_134496.1, on the reverse strand, counting down.
TGGGGGGCCTCATGACATTGCTACCACGTCACAATGTCCGGAAGGGCAGGTTCCCCATCATATGGCGGTCATGAGCTTTTTGATTGTTTGCTAAGGGAGAACTCAATCTGACCTCAAGAGGACTCTACGGCCCCTCCAGCACTCAAAGCGTTAAAGCAACAGTCTGGGGTGTTTCTGTTTGTTTTGTTACATTATCTGAACCAGGCAGACAATCCATGTCCAACACCTCCGGGGTACAGGTGGTATTATCCACCAGGGCAACAGTACTTACCCTCTCTAATAGCGTGTCTGAGATCAGATACATTGTAAGGAACCCCAACCCTCTCTAATAGCGTGTCTGAGATCAGATACATTGTAAGGAACCCCAACCCTCTCTAATAGCGTGTCTGAGATCAGATACATTGTAAGGAACCCCAACCCTCTCTAATAGCGCGTCTGAGATCAGATACATTGTAAGGAACCCCGACCCTCTCTAATAGCGCGTCCGAGATCAGATGCATTGTAAGGAACCCCAACCCTCTCTAATAGCGTGTCTGATATCATATGCATTGTAAGGAACCCCAACCCTCTCTAATAGCGTGTCTGATATCATATGCATTGTAAGGAACCCCAACCCTCTCTAATAGCGCGTCTGACATCAGATGCATTGTAAGGAACCCCAACCCTCTCTAATAGCGCGTCTGACATCAGATGCATTGTAAGGAACCCCAACCCTCTCTAATAGCGCGTCTGACATCAGATGCATTGTAAGGAACCCCAACCCTCTCTAATAGCGCGTCTGAGATCAGATGCATTGTAAGGAACCCCAACCCTCTCTAATAGCGCGTCCGAGATCAGATACATTGTAAGGAACCTCAACCCTCTCTAATAGCGTGTCTGATATCATATGCATTGTAAGGAACCCCAACCCTCTCTAATAGCGTGTCTGATATCATATGCATTGTAAGGAACCCCAACCCTCTCTAATAGCGTGTCTGAGATCAGATGCATTGTAAGAAACCCCAACCCTCTCTAATAGCGCGTCCGAGATCAGATACATTGTAAGGAACCTCAACCCTCTCTAATAGCGCTTCTGAGATCAGATGCATTGTAAGGAACCCCAACCCTCTCTAATAGCGTGTCCGAGATCAGACGCATTGTAAGGAACCCCAACCCGCTCTAATAGCGCGTCCGAGATCAGATGCATTGTAAGGAACCCCAACCCTCTCTAATAGCGCGTCCGAGATCAGATGCATTGTAAGGAACCCCAACCCTCTCTAATAGCGCATCCGAGATCAGATGCATTGTAAGGAACCCCAACCCTCTCTAATAGCGCGTCCGAGATCAGACGCATTGTAAGGAACCCCAACCCTCTCTAATAGCGCGTCTGAGATCAGATGCATTGTAAATTGTTCTGTATTTGGTACAATTTTCAAATGACCTGTAAATTACAGGGACCCTTTAGGGAGGCCCGGGGAACCCAAGGGCTCCTACGAATCCAAGTTGAAAAACACTGCTCTGGAGGCACAACACGAGTTTCTACAGGTGACCCCATGGCCTGATGTTATTTGTGTGTCTTACAACAGCATAATTTTTTTTAATACATTTTGGGGGACCAAGGGGTCCCCGCAGGTCAGGGTCTGCTCTGGGAGACCCCCTGGTTCTGCTACCACAAAACATTCTTTTTCAATAAAACATCTTGGGACTGCTACTTTAAAATGCTTATAATTGTCTAATGCTCTGTGTGACAAACACGCCTTAACACCTGCATTTAACCGTTTAGTCGAGTGATTTCGATATCCAATCTGCTGAATTTCTACAGTATTTGTAAATTGTAACAATGTGTGATCCATCTAGAAACAACATGTCTTGTTTGTCATGGGGATCTTTCTAAATAAGGGTCCTTCTCCTTAAAGCTGCAGTTCAGGCAATATCCTGCATGTGTGTTTTTATTAATAAATCAGTTCTGTAGTAAGAAAAAATACTTTTAGCATTTTCTGTTTTTAAAAAAACAACTTTTAAAGACCAATTTTCTTGTATTCTATTTTAACAGCCATTTGCTAAGGCACTGCCCCTTCATGTCCTGTCACAAGCCCTGGCACACCCCTTTGTCAGCCCTGCCCTCCCTCTAGCACATGTCAGTGCAGGAGTGCTCATGAATATTCATGAGCTTCCACTGACTGACAGAAGCAAATAAAAACATATGCCAGCTCTAATTATGTCACCAAATTTCGACCTATCAATAGACGGAGAACGAATTGACCTGCAGCTATACAGTTCTTTAGGTAATTAGAGATTGCCCACATGAAACTATTGCAATAAAAAAATAAATTAAAAAAAAAAAAAAAAAAAAGACTGAACTGCAGCTTTAAAGGATCAATCTAAGCTGTTTTTTTATTTTCGGAAGCCCCTGCTTCCCGAGATACAGACCTCCAAAAGGGGGGTGCCAGTGCCTCGGCAAAATGTAAAGCCCCCCCGTCACGTAGGCCAATAGGAGACTGAACCTGATGATGTCACGGCATCCTATTGGTCCGCAGGCCGTGGGAGCTCTGAAACCCAGACATTACGGGAACCGCCCTCGCCGCGCGGCTACCGGCACCCCCTGCGGAGGCATCACCAGAAGCAGGGGGTCCTCAGAGCTAAAATAAATGGGGGGATCAGCTCCGGAGACCCCCCCCCCCAGCTTCAATCCCACGTTATATAAAAAATAATTGCATTCTTGGAGTGCCTCTTTCAAGCGAAACTCACAACACAGCCCGCGTGCCCGGCCTGAGGGACATCACAAGCGTTTGTGCGTTCTTGGTGAATGTGACATCCCTTCCTGGCAGTATCCGTGGGGGGGGGGGAAAGTAGTTGGTACTTGTCACTACAGAGCGACGAAGAGGTTAAGTTGTGTGAACAATAAAGCAACCAATGGGTTAACTTTTGTTTTAAAGCAACTATTCCCCCCCCCCTGCTGGGGGTGGGTAACCTGGGTCATTATGGTGTCTGCGTTAACAGGCCAATCAAATTAAAAGGAGGACCGTGCTGACAGTGTGCAGATCTGCCAGTGTGTGCGTTTCAGAGGGACCTGGTCTCCTGGGGCAGGGAGATATAACAGGGAGGAGTCCGTTCCTATACCTACAGACTGACAAATCAAGTCCTGTCTGGCACACACCCGAACAATAGAAGATGTAGGATTTGGGACGAGCATTAATACTACTGATATTAAAGTGAGTGTGCGCGTTACACATGTCCATTTGTTTCCCTGTCAGAATTAGCAGTAGCCCGGACACACGTCTACGCCTGCGGTACTATCCGCCGAACGCACAGCTGTGAGCACACTTATTCTAGTGGTTACAGCGAGAGTGTTAGAAGGGATTTTATTACAAATCATTCCCCCTCTCCTAGAAACATCCGCCATAAATGTCGCAACAGATTGACGAGTGGGAGATCAGACCCACCCAGAAAAGGTCGGCCTGTCCTCTCTCACAGAGGCAACGTTTTGAGTAACAAAATCTGAATTCCTCTTAGGCCGAGCTTATAGTGGCGGCGTCGCTGTGTGTGCGCGGACACGTCAGGCACAATTCAGTACTTGGCTTTAGTAGTTAGCCAAGCGCCTGCCAGCGGCGTAGCACGTTGATGCGGCAGCGTTTTGAGAAGACAATAAATTTCGTCTTGCCAGGTGACTGCCGCATGACGTGAGCTGGTTCAGCCAATGAGGGAGAACCAGCTTTGCAACGCGTTCGCCACACCCCCGCATTGCCTCCACAATCTCTTGCAGCCAAGTGTACAGATTGCTGCGGCTGCAGGAGTGCGCGCGGCCGCGCAGGTTGTATAAGCTCGGCCTAAGACGGTTACTAGATCAAGAACAGGTGAGTTCTCATATCTTCAAATTCAAGACCTCTTTGAAAGGATGCAACAAGAGCACAGGAGATCGGTAGGACAGCGGACCCGCAAAAAAAGCTTTGAAAAAACTCACCGGGGTAATGAAAAGTAATTTTATTTATTAATTACATTAAAAAAAAAACACAAAAACAGAGAACAAAAAATCTCCTCCCGCGCGTTTCACGCCAAGTGGCGCTTTCTCAAGGAGTTCACACCGGAGACGGTGTTGTATAAGGGGTAAGAGAAACCCCTCACCGTGAAGATAAGAGGCATGGGGGGGGGGGGGGGGAGACAGCCCCAGGTTCAATCTTGATATAGAGGTAATATATTTACTCTGTACGGATTATCTGCATCTGTTTTTTATATCCCCCACACATGCCCATCTTGCTCCTCTGCTATCCAACACACACGCTACTTCTACACAGAATCTGTAATGATTTCATCCTTTAAGTTGATACCCAGCTTTATGCTCACTGAAAAGTTTGCTATTGCTCTCACTGCAACACCATAGTGCCGGCCCTTGCATTGGAACCGGCTTCCACTTCTCTTTGAAAGGACGCAATATTGTTCGTTGTTAAATATATAGGACTGGGGGTGGGAGTGGAAGACGTGTGCAAAAAAATAGCATCAGAACTTATTTAAGAAGACACCCGTCTCTCAGGGGTCTCCTCTTCCTCCATGAACTGGATCCTGTTCTTTGCAGTAGTTTTGCAGTTGTGAGAATTACACAGAATTGCACGGTTCTGTGTTTGTGATCATAAGTAAGCAAAGTAATGCAGCGGAACCGGACAATCTGCTGCCAACTTAATTCATTATGATACTGGGCACGGTGTTCTTTCCGCAGTACTGTCAGGTATAACACTACCCGTGTGTCTGTGAAAGGTTAATAATATCCAGCCTGACACCCGTACCTGTACAGGAATTCCTCCCAAGGGGGAAGATACCCCTGTACCTCTCCGCAGGGCACCGAAAATGTGCCACGCCGCCCAAAAACCATCACACTATAAATACACCTCAATACGCTGCCACCAAGAATAAAAGTAATTAGCACACAAACCCAATGAAGCAAAATGTGTCTGAAAATGCAGCTAAATCGGTGTAATTAGAGCGCAAATACAGTACTTATTACATTTTAGATTTAATGTAATGAAAAGTGTACAGAGCATGTTACATAATGATTAGATATCAGGTGGTAGTGGTTCTCCCCTAAAGTTACATGTAACCGCCTCGGTGCAGACTGCAGCACAGGTAAGTACTAAAGGGTAATGGGAAGCAGGCCCTGGAGAGAGGAAAAAATATCACATTTATTTCAACATATCAACGTTTCGCCTCACGCTGGGGCCTCTCCAGAGCCGTTCTGTGTCTTGAGAACGGCCCCAGGGAGAGCGAAGTGTTCATATGTTTAAATAAATGTGATATTTTTTCTCCAAGACCCGGTGTGCCTGCTTCCTATCACCCTTTTGTACTGATCTTTGCTGCAGTCCGTGTGTTGATTAACAAGAGAGGAAGAGGAGACCCCTCAGAGACAGAGAGCGGCGTCTTAAATAATTCAGATGCTGTTTGTTTCCACCAGTTTCAGTTTTCCGTGCTGCAGAATGAATGGAAATTATTTTGCGAGCTATCCAAAATTCACTAGGACATCTTTAAGATATGTCCCCAATCATTTGAATCTTTGGAACCGCAGATAAATGGTGCTCTAGTTTAGGGATGAGCAAAGCCTCAAGGGCCACCAACAGATCAGGTTTTCAGGATCTCTGCTTCAGCACAGGTGGCTCCATCAGTGGCTCAGAGGACCTGTGCTGAAGCAGGGCTATCCTGAAACCCTGAGCTATTGGTGGCCCTTGAGGACTGGAGTTGGCTGCCTCTGCTCTAGTTGAATAAAACCAAAAATAAATATTAAATTATGGATCTAAAGTTAAAAAAATAAGTCAACGGGCATTTCATGGAAACCTCGACTGCTACATCACACACACACACACACACACACACACACACACACACACACACTTTAGAGCACTGTAGCTATACACAAACATTTTATAGCAAGTATGTAATCCAATGCTTATATCTGGATTGTATAGCTCTCAGATGTTTGTCATTTTTTGGACACTTGTTCTCATGTTTATTTTGATGCAAAACAGAACAATACAAGAGAAAATAGCTTTGCAAAAGTAGGACCGACGGTGCCACGCTGATAGTAACAGATCGCAAAGCACACGACGTTCCGCCATACTGCATTTGATGAGATATTGTCGGAGTGGATCCAGGCTCCTCTCCCCGAAAACACATGAAATACACACAGATGTGAGCAGGCGGAACGAAAGGTCTTCCCCCCCCCAGCCCAGCCCAGTCTGCGGTACTTCTCCTGACTACAAATGTGGGTACGGCCAAGTGACTGCTTCCTAAGAAAAATTACTGAGATTCCAGAAAATCCGGTGGGAAACAATACGCAAACAGAAAAATCAGCAGGAGAATCCAAACCAAATGTATCTACATCCAGGCAGGCGGAAAATGGGCCGGGGGGCTCAGGAGAGGGCAGTGTAATCATTGGGGTTATTACACTTATTAGGGTTACTCTTATTACTGCATTTAGTAGGGTTACGTTCGGAGTAAGCAGGATCTTTCTTAAACCCTTTTCCCATGTAATATGGTTTCATCCGTGTTGATGCGGTACAAGGCCCCAACACGTACATACAAGAGAGTGGTGGCAAGCTTAATATTTCAAGTTCACAACTAAATGAAATATCAAAGTGACACACACACAGATATATCTATCTACACAGACACACACAGAGACAGACAGACACACACAGAGACAGACAGACACACACAGAGACAGACAGACACACACAGAGACAGACAGACACACACAGAGACAGACAGACACACACAGAGACAGACAGACACACACAGAGACAGACAGACACACACAGAGACAGACACACAGAATGCACTAGTAGTATCTCCAATACACACACCGCTAATTTAATAAGTGACCCAATATATAAAAAAACAGACTAATCCACCATTGTGTAAGATTATGTACATATTATACCCTATTACTATATACTCATCACAAATCGTCACTGATAAAATAGTGCAATCTTATATTCAAACAAAATCTATATAATAAGTGCTCCCAAGCACATCAATAGATGCCAAACATGTGCTAATTTCTAAATAATGAATCAAAGTGATAAGGGAAATAATGCAAACGTTGTGTTGCCAGCGAGAGAGGCAGTGCTCAAAATATAACATTCAATTAAAACAGATTTGCTGTCAGAAGGTCCAAGCACCCAGATACGGATCATCTGAGGTCTTCTCCAGCTGATTACAATCAGGCGCTCACTCCCACTGCGCAGAATTGAATATTGAAAAAGAGATGCGCGCAAGGACGCCGCCAATAGTATAATATTATTTTGTATTGTTTCTTTCAATAAATATCATGGTATCACACTCGCATGGTAAAAGATTTAAGCGAGCCTATCAAACAATGTCTCCAGTCTCCCTCACCCTGAAGCGGTTCCGTCTGTACTGGGGTGGACGCAGGGGCCGCCGGCACCGCTCCTCGCACACCACTCCCAAGATGCCTTGCTTCACAAGCGACAGATATCAGGAGAGATCAAGAGACATCCGTATTCACCAATACCCCTACGCGTTTCGTGGGTGTGCTATTTCCTCAGGGGGCACAGCTTACAGAAGTCTGATCTCACATTACTCAGTATTTCAGATCAAAACACAAGTACCTATTAATACCTACAGAGTTATTCAATTAGTGTTCCCAATAATGATTGCAGTTACCTTTTATACAGGTGTAAGAATATACCTAATCAATAATACAAATGCTTAATATTATATAAAATACATATTTGTAAACGACTAATATACTGTTCAGTCCCATGTAAAATGCTGCATCACAAAATTAGAGCCAAAAAGATGAAGGGTAAATAGAGAGGAGGTGGCTGTATAGAGAGGAGGTGGCTGTATAGAGAGGAGGTGGCTGTATAGAGAGGAGAGAGCAGGGTAATCATCATATACAAGGGGTTCTCAACTCCAGTCCCCAAGAGCCCACAACAGGGCAGATTTTCAGGATATACCTGCTTCAGCACAGGTGGCTCAATTACTGGCTCAGTCGAAAAGCCTGCTTCAGCAGAGGTGGTGCACTAAATGAGCCATACGTGCTGAAGCAGGGATATCCCCAATACCTGGCATGTTGGTGGCCCTTGAGGACTAGAGTTGGCCACCTTTGGTCTACGGTGTTTGCCCTGCCCTCTCCTCTGTACAGCCCCGCCCTCTCCTCTGTACAGCCCTGCCCTCTCCTCTGTACAGCCCTGCCCTCTCCTCTGTACAGCCCTGCCCTCTCCTCTGTACAGCCGCCCCCTCTCTGCCACAGCCGCCCCCTCTCTGCCACAGCCGCCCCCTCCCTGCCACAGCCGCCCCCTCTCTGCCACAGCCGCCCCCTCTCTGCCACAGCCGCCCCCTCTCTGCCACAGCCGCCCCCTCTCTGCCACAGCCGCCCCCTCTCTGCCACAGCCGCCCCCTCTCTGCCACAGCCGCCCCCTCTCTGCCACAGCCGCCCCCTCTCTGCCACAGCCGCCCCCTCTCTGCCACAGCCGCCCCCTCTCTGCCACAGCCGCCCCCTCTCTGTATACCCTGCATCTTTTTGGCTCAAAAGGCATGTAATATAGTGCGCGCGCATGCGCTACCGTGCCCATGCGCATCAATTATAATTGGCTGTGTTAGCCAGACGTTTGTATACTTGGGACGCGCGCTCACGGCCGTGAGCGGTGGCGCGGCAGACCAGGGAAATTACAATAAAATTGTATTTTCGCACTGCTGCCACGCCGCGAGCCAATCACAGCGCGGCCTAACGCTGTGACATCAGATGCATGCTCCCTGACCGCGCGCGTCACCGCTTGCACCCTACAAACTAAACGCGCACGCCACGTGCCCGAGCAACGCCGGTTCCGCGTCCGCAGCAGCAAGAACTATAACACAAGCCTTAGTTTGCGATGGAGCATTTTACATGGGACTGAAGTCGTTTGCAAATATGTATTTTATATAATATTAAGCATTTGTATTATTGATTAGGTATATTCTTACACCTGTATAAAAGGTAACTGCAATCATTATTGGGAACACTAATTGAATAACTCTGTAGGTATTAATAGGTACTTGTGTTATGATTGATCTGAAATACTGAGTAATGTGAGATCAGACTTCTGTAAGCTGTGCCCCCTGAGGAAGTAGTACACCCACGAAACGCGTAGGGGTATTGGTGAAAACGGATGTCTCTTGGTATCTCCTGATATCCGTCGCTTGTGAAGCAAGGCATCTTGGGAGTGGTGTGCGAGGAGCGGTGCTGGCAGCCCCTGCGTCCACCCAGTACAGACGGAACCGCTTCAGGGTGAGGGAGACCCTCTGTACATTGTTTGATAGGCTCGCTTAAATCTTTTACCATGCGAGTGTCATACCATGATATTTATTGAAAGAAACAATACAAAATAATATTATACTATTGGTGTAATCTTTGCGCTTGTCTCTTAATCAACACACACAGTAACTATACACAGTATATACCTACAGTATACATACACACAGTATATACAGTATATACAGTATACACAAAGTACATACATACAGTATACATACACACGCACAGCACATACATACACACAGTAAATACATACAGTATACACACACACACAGTACGTACATACAGTATACACACACACACACACACAGTACGTATATACAGTATACACACAGTACGTACACACACACACACACACACACACACACACAGTACGTACATACAGTATACACACACACACAGTACGTACATACAGAACACACACACACAGTACGTACATACAGTATACACACACACACTACGTACATACAGTATACACACACACACACACAGTACGTACATACAGTATACACACACACAGTACGTACATACAGTATACACACACACAGTACGTACATACAGTATACACACACACAGTACGTACATACAGTATACACACACACAGTACGTACATACAGTATACACACACACAGTACGTACATACAGTATACACACACACAGTACGTACATACAGTATACACACACACAGTACGTACATACAGTATACACACACACAGTACGTACATACAGTATACACACACACACACACACACACAGTACGTACATACAGTATACACACACAGTACGTAGGTACAGTATACACACACAGTACGTACATACAGTATACACACACACAGTACGTACACACAGTATACACACGCAGTACGTACATACAGTACGTACATACAGTATACACACACAGTACGTACATACATACATACACACTGTGTGTGTATGTATACACTCAGTATATATATACACACACACATACATACATACAGTATATACATACAGTATCCACACACATACACAGTACGCACAGTATACACACACTGTGTGTATACACCATAGTACATATACACACACACACACACACACAGAATATACATACATTATATGTACACATACACACACAGTATATACATACAGTACCCACACACACACACTATATAGATACAGTATACACACAGTATATATACACACAGTGAATATATACATCCAGAATACACATAATGTGTACATATATATCCAGAATACACCCACACAGTGTATATCTACATACAGATGTCCCATAAATAAATATATCATACGTTACCAGCGATAAAGAGAGCGAGCGCTCGGTAAATAATCGTACTATTTATTTGATTACTTACTGATCTCTCTGTCTTATATATATATTTTATGGGACAAGCAACAGGCCCTATACTAATCACTGCAGGAGTGCCGGCTACAGACTTCGCATACACACAGTGACACACACACACACAGTGACACACACACACACACACACACACACACACACAGTGACAGTGACACAGTGAGACACACACACACACACACACACACACACACAGTGACAGTGACACAGTGAGACACACACACACACATACAGTGAGACACACACACACACACACACACACACACACACACACACAGTGAGACACACACACACACAGTGACACACACACACACACACACAGTGACACACACACACACACACACACACACACACACACACAGTGAGACACACACACACACACACACACACACACACACAGTGAGACACACACACACACACACAGTGAGACACACACACACAGTGAGACACACACACACAGTGAGACACACACACACACACACACACACACAGTGAGACACACACACACAGTGAGACACACACACACAGTGAGACACGCACACAGTGAGACACACACACATAGTGACAGTGACACAGTGAGACACACACACACAGTGAGACACACACACACACACACACACACAGTGAGAGACACACACACACACACACACACACACACACACACACACACAGTGAGACAGTGAGACACACACACAGTGACAGTGACACACACACACACACAATATATATAATATAAACATTCTCACCCTCCAGCCCTCGCCCTGCGGGCAGCAGAACGATCAGCACTATCAGAGCCGGGAACATCTCCGGACGCGGCTCCCCGGACACCCGGAGTAACAGGAGCCCGGGTTACCCGCAGCGGGCGCACATCCCGCTCTCCGGGGGGGTATTCGGGTCACACGGTGACCCTTTGCTGTATATCCGGGTCACGGTGACCCCCTGCTCTGCGCCCGGGTGTATCCGAATTACGATGACCCCCCTGCTGTTCGCCCAGTTGTATCCGGGTCACGCTGACCCCCTGCTGTGCGCCCGGGTGTATCCGGGTCACGGTGACCCCCTGCTGTGCGCCCGGGTGTATCCGGGTGTATCCGGGTCACGGTGACCCCCTGCTGTGCGCCCGGGTGTATCCGGATCCGCTCCTCAGGCTGGCGGGGCGGAGCCAAGGTGTCAATCACGCCCATGGGCACGCCTACATGCAATCTCAGTCCCTCACCGCTCTGATTGTTGATTGGCTATCGCTGGAAACCCCGCCCACCTCTACGTACCTTGGAAGGAGCGGGAGGGGAGAGCTGGGCGGGGCTTACTAAAATATGAATGAAAGTGGGCGTGGTCTGCAGGGAACTGTCAATCAGGAAGGAATGCAAAAGCTCTGTGCTTGGGCGCCACCGTGCGGACAGAGAAGGAAATTACAGCGATAATGGGGGGGGGGGGCATGTAGTGCATTAAATACATTATATCACATATATCCAATTAAATATATTTTTATTAAATGTATTCAATTAAATATATTCAATATATGACATTAGATATAGTATATACAATATATTACATTAGATATAGTACATACAATATATTCAATATTTTCAATATATTAAGTATATTAATAGTATATTAGACCTAAGCAGTGTTCGGTAGAGGGAATCTGACATGGTGACACAGACAGGAGGGGCCGTGAAGTCTGTCTGCCGTTCACAGGATGACACAGCAGTAGAAAGGACAGACTCCATGGGTAGAGTTGCCAGGTGTCCAGTATTGAACTGGACTGTCCTGTATTTGGATGCGCTGTCCAGTAAAAAAATGAGAGGTTATGCTGGGCATGTATGTGTATACCAGTATTACCTCTCTGGGCGTGTATGTGTATACCGGTATTACCTCTCTGGGCGTGTATGTATATACCGGTATTACCTCTCTGGGCGTGTATGTGTATACCGGTATTACCTCTCTGGGCGTGTATGTGTATACCGGTATTACCTCTCTGGGCGTGTATGTGTATACCGGTATTACCTCTCTGGGCGTGTATGTGTATACCGGTATTACCTCTCTGGGTGTGTATGTGTATACCGGTATTACCTCTCTGGGCGTGTGTGTGTATACCGGTATTACCTCTCTGGGTGTGTATGTGTATACCGGTATTACCTCTCTGGGTGTGTATGTGTATACCGGTATTACCTCTCTGGGCGTGTATGTGTATACCGGTATTACCTCTCTGGGCGTGTATGTGTATACCGGTATTACCTCTCTGGGCGTGTATGTGTATACCGGTATTACCTCTCTGGGCGTGTATGTGTATACCGGTATTACCTCTCTGGGCGTGTGTGTGTATACCGGTATTACCTCTCTGGGTGTGTATGTGTATACCGGTATTACCTCTCTGGGCGTGTATGTGTATACCGGTATTACCTCTCTGGGCGTGTATGTGTATACCGGTATTACCTCTCTGGGTGTGTACGTGTATACCGGTATTACCTCTCTGGGTGTGTACGTGTATACCGGTATTACCTCTCTGGGTGTGTACGTGTATACCGGTATTACCTCTCTGGGCGTGTATGTGTATACCGGTATTACCTTTCTGGGCGTGTATGTGCATACCGGTATTACCTCTCTGGGCGTGTATGTGTATACCGGTATTACCTCTCTGGGCGTGTATGTATATACCGGTATTACCTCTCTGGGCGTGTATGTGTATACCGGTATTACCTCTCTGGGCGTGTATGTGTATACCGGTTTTACCTCTCTGTGTGTATATGTATACCAGTATTATCTCTCTAGACATGTATGTGTCCGGTATTACCTCTCTGGGTGTGTATGTGTATATAGGTATTACCTCTCTGGGCGTGTATGTTACGTATATACCGATATTACCTCTCTGGGCGTGTATGTGTATACCGGTATTACCTCTCTGGGCGTGTATGTGTATACTGGTATTACCTCTCTGGGCGTTTGTATGTGTATATCGGTATTACCTCTCTGGGCGTGTATGTGTATACCGGTATTACCTCTCTGGGCGTGTATGTGTATACCGGTATTACCTCTCTAGGCGTGTATGTGTATACCGGTATTACCTCTCTGGGCGTGTATGTGTATACAGGTATTACCTCTCTGGGCGTGTATGTGTATACCGGTATTACCTCTCTGGGCGTGTGTGTGTATACCGTTATTTCCTCTCTGGGCGTGTATGTGTATACCGGTATTACCTCTCTGGGCGTGTATGTGCATACCGGTGTAGCCATGTGTAAAAATGGTGTGCATATCTTTCTCATGCTGGCAGTAATCCTGGTAAGTAGACAGGGTTGCCAGTAACAATCATGGAGGTTTGCCCTCAAACCCTGGTGAAGTATCATATGTAAGAAAGGAAGTGACAACATGCTTTGTGTGAGTGTGGAGTTATTCAGCAGAAGGATGCACCAAGAAGGAGTTCCCCATCAGATACTTCCCCCTGCTGCCGTAGGGATCCTGATGGGGTGGAGGCGCTGTACCGAATGTGAGTAGGACTCAGAACACTACCTCAGACGCCTGTCATGGTGATATTCCCCAATACCAACCCAGCGGGAGACTCAGGAGTCCTGTTACCAGCAGGTGCACCACATCACACATACATGTAATGGGGGCCGATTAGACCACAGGGGCCAATCTGAGATTGGGTGGGGGTCCTAGAACCGCTACACCGGCATTACCTCTCTGGGTGTGTATGTGTATACCGGTATTACCTCTCCGGGCGTGTATTGGTATACCGGTATTACCTCTCTGGCTGTGTATGTGTATACCGGTATTACCTCTCTGGACGTGTACGTGTATACCGGTATTACCTCTCTGGGCGTGTATGTGTATACCGTATTACCTCTCTGGGCGTGTATGTGTATACCGGTATTACCTCTCTGGGCGTGTATGTGTATACCGGTATTACCTCTCTGGGTGTGTATGTGTATACCGGTATTACCTCTCTGGGCGTGTACGTGTATACCGGTATTACCTCTCTGGGCGTGTACGTGTATACCGGTATTACCTCTCTGGCGTGTATGTGTATACCGGTATTACCTCTCTGGGCGTGTACGTGTATACCGGTATTACCTCTCTGGGCGTGTACGTGTATACCGGTATTACCTCTCTGGGCGTGTACGTGTATACCGGTATTACCTCTCTGGGCGTGTACGTGTATACCGGTATTACCTCTCTGGGCGTGTACGTGTATACCGGTATTACCTCTCTGGGCGTGTACGTGTATACCGGTATTACCTCTCTGGGCGTGTACGTGTATACCGGTATTACCTCTCTGGGCGTGTACGTGTATACCGGTATTACCTCTCTGGGCGTGTATGTGTATACCGGTATTACCTCTCTGGGCGTGTGTGTGTATACCGGTATTACCTCTCTGGGCGTGTATGTGTATACCGGTATTACCTCTCTATGTGTATGTGTATACCGGTATTACATCTGAGCGTGTATGTGTATACCGGTATTACCTCTCTGAGCGTGTATGTGTATACCGGTATTACCTCTCTGAGCGTGTATGTGTATACCGGTATTACCTCTCTGGGCATGTATGTGTATATCGGTATTACCTCTCTGGGCGTGTATGTATATACCGGTATTACCTCTCTGGGCGTCTATGAGTATACCGGTATTACCTCTCTGGGCGTGTATGAGTATACCGGTATTACCTCTCTGAGTGTGTATGTGTATACCGGTATTACCTCTCTGAGCGTGTATGTGTATACCGGTATTACCTCTCTGAGCGTGTATGTGTATACCGGTATTACCTCTCTGGGCGTGTATGTGTATACCGGTATTACCTCTCTGGGTGTATGTGTATACCGGTATTACCTCTCTGGGCGTGTATGTGTATACTGGTATTACCTCTCTGGGCGTGTATGTGTATACCGGTATTACCTCTCTGGGGGTGTATGTGTATACCGGTATTACCTCTCTGGGCGTGTATGTGTATACCGGTATTACCTCTCTGGGCGTGTATGTGTATACCGGTATTACCTCTCTGGGCGTGTATGTGTATACCGGTATTACCTCTCTGGGCGTGTACGTGTATACCGGTATTATCTCTATGGGCATGTATGTGTATACCGGTATTACCTCTCTGGACATGTATGTAAATACCGGTATTACCTCTCTGAGCGTGTATGTGTATACCGGTATTACCTCTCTGGGCGTGTACGTGTATACCGGTATTACCTCTCTGGGCGTGTATGTGTATACCGGTATTACCTCTCTGGGCGTGTACGTGTATACCGGTATTACCTCTCTGGGTGTGTAAGTGTATACCGGTATTACCTCTCTGGGCGTGTACGTGTATACCGGTATTACCTCTCCGGGCGTGTATGTGTATACCGGTATTACCTCTCTGGGCGTGTATGTGTATACCGGTATTACCTCTCTGGGCGTGTATGTGTATACCGGTATTACCTCTCTGGGCGTGTATGTGTATAGCGGTATTACCTCTCTGTACATGTATGTGTATAGCGGTATTACCTCTCTGTACATGTATGTGTATAGCGGTATTACCTCTCTGGGTGTGTATGTGTATACCGGTATTACCTCTCTGGGCGTGTATGTGTATACCGGTATTACCTCTCTGGGCGTGTACGTGTATACCGGTATTACCTCTCTGGGCGTGTACGTGTATACCGGTATTACCTCTCTGGCGTGTATGTGTATACCGGTATTACCTCTCTGGGCGTGTACGTGTATACCGGTATTACCTCTCTGGGCGTGTACGTGTATACCGGTATTACCTCTCTGGGCGTGTACGTGTATACCGGTATTACCTCTCTGGGCGTGTACGTGTATACCGGTATTACCTCTCTGGGCGTGTACGTGTATACCGGTATTACCTCTCTGGGCGTGTACGTGTATACCGGTATTACCTCTCTGGGCGTGTACGTGTATACCGGTATTACCTCTCTGGGCGTGTACGTGTATACCGGTATTACCTCTCTGGGCGTGTATGTGTATACCGGTATTACCTCTCTGGGCGTGTGTGTGTATACCGGTATTACCTCTCTGGGCGTGTATGTGTATACCGGTATTACCTCTCTATGTGTATGTGTATACCGGTATTACATCTGAGCGTGTATGTGTATACCGGTATTACCTCTCTGAGCGTGTATGTGTATACCGGTATTACCTCTCTGAGCGTGTATGTGTATACCGGTATTACCTCTCTGGGCATGTATGTGTATATCGGTATTACCTCTCTGGGCGTGTATGTATATACCGGTATTACCTCTCTGGGCGTCTATGAGTATACCGGTATTACCTCTCTGGGCGTGTATGAGTATACCGGTATTACCTCTCTGAGTGTGTATGTGTATACCGGTATTACCTCTCTGAGCGTGTATGTGTATACCGGTATTACCTCTCTGAGCGTGTATGTGTATACCGGTATTACCTCTCTGGGCGTGTATGTGTATACCGGTATTACCTCTCTGGGTGTATGTGTATACCGGTATTACCTCTCTGGGCGTGTATGTGTATACTGGTATTACCTCTCTGGGCGTGTATGTGTATACCGGTATTACCTCTCTGGGGGTGTATGTGTATACCGGTATTACCTCTCTGGGCGTGTATGTGTATACCGGTATTACCTCTCTGGGCGTGTATGTGTATACCGGTATTACCTCTCTGGGCGTGTATGTGTATACCGGTATTACCTCTCTGGGCGTGTACGTGTATACCGGTATTATCTCTATGGGCATGTATGTGTATACCGGTATTACCTCTCTGGACATGTATGTAAATACCGGTATTACCTCTCTGAGCGTGTATGTGTATACCGGTATTACCTCTCTGGGCGTGTACGTGTATACCGGTATTACCTCTCTGGGCGTGTATGTGTATACCGGTATTACCTCTCTGGGCGTGTACGTGTATACCGGTATTACCTCTCTGGGTGTGTAAGTGTATACCGGTATTACCTCTCTGGGCGTGTACGTGTATACCGGTATTACCTCTCCGGGCGTGTATGTGTATACCGGTATTACCTCTCTGGGCGTGTATGTGTATACCGGTATTACCTCTCTGGGCGTGTATGTGTATACCGGTATTACCTCTCTGGGCGTGTATGTGTATAGCGGTATTACCTCTCTGTACATGTATGTGTATAGCGGTATTACCTCTCTGTACATGTATGTGTATAGCGGTATTACCTCTCTGGGTGTGTATGTGTATACCGGTATTACCTCTCTGGGCGTGTATGTGTATACCGGTATTACCTCTCTGGGCGTGTATGTGTATACCGGTATTACCTCTCTAGGCGTGTATGTGTATACCGGTATTACCTCTCTGGGCGTGTATGTGTATACCGGTATTACCTCTCTGGGCGTGTACGTGTATACCGGTATTACCTCTCTGGGCGTGTACGTGTATACCTGTATTACCTCTCTGGGCGTGTGTGTGTATACAGGTATTACCTCTCTGGGCGTGTATGTGTATACCGGTATTACCTCTCTGGGCGTGTATGTGTATACCGGTATTACCTCTCTGGGTGTGTATGTGTATACCGGTATTACCTCTCTGGGTGTGTATGTGTATACCGGTATTACCTCTCTGGGCGTGTATGTGTATACCGGTATTACCTCTCTGGGTGTGTATGTGTATACCAGTATTACCTCTCTGGGTGTGTATGTGTATACCGGTATTACCTCTCTGTCTGATGGTTTGTGACTGGACTGGGACTTGTTACAGTTGCTCTTTGAGGTTTTGCATCCTTTGCTGGTCTAAGCCAGGGGGGGCTCAACTCCCCACCTCAAGACCCCCACCCCCAACAGGTCAGGTTTTCAGGATATCCCATCTTCAGCACAGGTAGCTGAATCAGAGGCTCAGCTGAAGACTGATTGAGCCACCTGTGCTGAAGCAGGGACTGATTGAGGCACATGCGCTGAAGCTGGGATGTCCTGAAAACCTGACCTGTTGGCGGGGGGTGGGGGGGGCTTGAAGACAGGGAGTTGAGCCCCCCTTGTCTAAGCTCCCAGTAGAACCTTTCTGTATTTTCCCTGTAGAGAATCCGGCTTCTTCTCTCTCCTAATCCTTGATCTGTGCTCTGTTCTATGGATATCTTCTGCACCTGATATCTACCATCCAAGTCAATGCTTTTAGGGGCATCCTCGCGAGACCCCCCCTGTTACTGTGGAACTGACGCTGGCTGTGGAGGTCCCGCTCACCTCTGTGTTTCCCGGCTGGCCCTGCAGAATGATGCTGTCCTGCTGGCAGACTCAGCCGCCTTCTTTATGCTGGACACCAATGAAAGTGATGAGGTATCCCGGCTGCAATCCTTGTTCCTTCTCATCTCGCTGGGGAACATGCTTATTTGTTGGAGTTCACTCATTTTGAGGCTTCCCGAAGGATGCATATGTTGGTCTTCTTTGTTATACTGTCTGCATATCTCAGTCTGTGCTCTCTTAGGTGTTTGGGAGAATGTTCCCCTTCACAACTACAGCCTGTGACTGAGTTCAGAGGACTTCCTTGCGGTGTAGGAGGTTTCGCGGCGGCCGTTTGGCCGTGACCAAAATGCCGCCGGCTTTGTCGCAGGGACACTTTGTTGCGATGCCCGCTCCTGCGCCCGACCCGTCAAGCCAGGTCTGCGGCACCCGACCGCCCGCTCCGATAACTGCATGTTTAAATGTCCCACGCGGGACCGCCACACCGCCCCGACAGGCCGCGCCGACGTGCCACCTTCAAATATCCCGCGGGACATGTAAAGATGGCGCGTCGGAGCGGCCTGTCTAAGCAGTGTAGCGGTCCCGCGTGGGACTTTTAAACATGCAGTTGCCGGAGCAGCCGACTTTGCTTGTTGGATCGGGTGCGCGGTGGACTGTTCATCGCGGCGAAGTGTCCCGCTGCGAGCTGCCCTGCGGCAAAGTGTCCCCTGAGTTTATTATAGCCAGTTCCTCAGACATGCTAAATACATACATTCTTTTGTCTGGTATGAAAAAAGGCTTATCTTTGTGGTGGATCCACGTATGGTTTAGTGATAAGAAGTTGCTGGAATTATTGGATCTAGGCGTGCTCCGAAACACAGGAAGCGTCTTAATATACAGGTACCTCTCTCATATCCTCAAAGCTGATTCACGGGGGCCACCCACACCTTGCCACTTGCCATTTTTGATCCGGTGCATGGAGCTTTCACTAAGTATTCTTGGTGCAGGGAAGCAAATAGACTGAAGGGTTTAAGCCCGTCTTCTGCCATATAAAGATAATCACGCAAGGCGCAGTGATGTTAAACTAAAGGAGTATTCTGGAGAATTTGAAGCGCAGCCCTGTTTGGGTAAATGGAAAGCAATGTGTGGCACTGGGCAAGTTTATATACTTATATAACCATCCCCAACTCCTTGAAGTCATGTTCTCTCTGAAGTTCCATATGGTGTGGTTTTTACTTCTCAGAATCTGTGAGTAATGCTTTCTAGCCAAGAGCCCTTGTTTGGAGGAAGCTGATTGTTTAATGCACTTCTAGGATTCCTGATGCATGAGAGGGGACGTTGGAAGTAACGCCTCTCCATATACAGTACGTCTTCCTTCCATTTATATTTTCTGTGACTTCACTTCTTCTCAAATTATGCACTTCTTTTTACCAGCCTCGGTATGTCTCTAACTCTATTCATATATCTCCATCTCTCCTTCCTTCCCCACTTCTCAGCTCACATGAACTCCTTTCTTACCTGCGTCCTCTGACACCACACAGCTATATCCCCTACACTAAAACACACCCCTACACATCATCCTCACACATCCTCTTCCTATCCATGCTTCTCCTCCTTGCTTCTGGGGATATCTCTCCCAATCCTGGTCCCTGCCTTATTTCTACTTGCTCTCGTCCTCGCCTGCCAAATGCAATCTCTACTCCTTCTGGTGTTAACCCCTCCAACCTCATACCCATCCCCTGCCACCCTCCCTCCTCTCTCTCTTTCTCCTGTGCCCTTTGGAATGCTCGCTCCCTTTCTAACAAGTTCCTCTCTGTGCATGACTTCTTTCTCTCTCACTCCCTGCTTCTCTTTGCTATAACTGAGACCTGGCTCACTCAGTCTGACTCTGCTCTGGAAGCTGCCCTCTCCTACGTTGGCCTTTCCTTCTCCCACACTCCGCGCCCTGATGGCAGGGGTGGAGGCGTGGGGCTCCTGCTCTCCTCTCTCTGCCGTTACCGAACCCTTTCTATTCCCCCCTCTCTTGCTTTTCCCTCCTTTGAGGCTCACACTGTCCAGATCTTCTCTCCTCTCCCGGTCCATGTGGCGGTCATCTATCGCCCACCTACCTCTACTCATTCCCCTTCTGCCTTTCTCTCTCACTTTGAATCCTGGCTCTCTTTCTTTCTCTCCTCAGACTCCCCTGTTCTTCTCCTTGGGAACTTCAATTGCCACATTGATGACCCCTCTCTCCCTTGGGCGTCCCGCTTTCTTTCTCTAACCTCTTCTTTTGGCCTTCAACAGTGGACTGCAGCCAGCACCCACAAGGATGGCCACTACTTAGACCTGGTTTTCACTAAAAACTTTTCTCTCTCTGATTTCTCCATTTCCCCTTTTCCTCTCTCTGACCATCACCTCATCTCATTCTCTCTATCTCGCTTCCCCCCTTCTCCACCTCCATCTACCCCCCGGTTCTGCAGAAACCTGCGCTCTATTCACTTACCTGACTTTGAGTCCACTTTAAGCTTCACCCTCTCCTCTCAGCTCTGCTACAGACCCTGACAACCTGGTCAGGAACTACATCTCTGCCTTGTCCTCATCTCTTGATCTACATGCCCCGCTTTCTCTCTGCCGCACTCGCCCTTCTAACCCTAGACCCTGGCTAAATTCCCACACGCGCATGCTGCGTTCCTCTGAACGCCTCTGGAGGAAGTCTCACACTCTCGCAGACTTCCTTCACTACAAATTTATGCTATCCTGTTTCAACTCTGCCCTCTCGCAAGCTAAACAAGTCTACATTTCTGCACTAATCAACATGCACAAGTCTAACCCACGCCGACTGTTCTCTGTCTTTGATACTCTACTCAAACCACCCTCAGCTGCCTCTCCTTCCTCCATCTCCGCTCAGGACTTTGCTGACTATTTTAAGGAAAAGGTGGAATCCATACGGCAGAACATCCCCTCTGTTTCTTCCTCCCATCCTACACCTCTTCCTAACTCTCCTCCTGCCTTCCTTGACTCTTTTTCCACTGTCTCAGAGGAGGATGTGTTGCTGTTGATCGCCTCCTCTCCCTCTACCACTTGCCCTCTTGACCCCATTCCCTCCCATCTCCTAAAACCTCTAGCTCCTACTATAATCCCTACGCTCACACACATTTTTAACTCCTCACTCTGCTCTGGAACCTTTCCATCCTCCTTCAAACATGCAACAGTCATACCATTACTCAAAAACAGCAAGCTTGACCCTACCTGTCTTTCTAACTATCGACCTGTCTCCCTCCTGCCTTTTGCCTCTAAACTCCTTGAATGTCTTGTATTCTCTCGCTTGCTCCATTTTCTCAACACCTATTCTCTCCTAGACCCTCTACAATCTGGCTTCCACACTGCTCACTCCACCGAAACAGCCCTCACTAAAATAACTGACGACCTCCATGCTGCCAAAGACAGAGGTCATTACACTCTGCTCATATTACTCGACCTCTCTGCAGCATTTGACACAGTGGACCACCCTCTTCTCCTCCACATTCTCCATACTCTAGGTATTCGGAACAAAGCTCTATCCTGGATCTCATCCTACCTCTCCCATCGTACTTTCAGTGTCTCTTCTGCTAACACCTCCTCCTCCTCTATTGATCTCTCTGTGGGGGTACCCCAGGGCTCTGTCCTGGGACCTCTTCTCTTTTCTCTGTACACACTCTCTCTAGGTAACCTAATAACATCTTTTGGGTTTAAATATCACCTCTATGCCGACGACACACAAATATACTTTTCAACACCTGTCCTTACACCTGCTGTACAAACCAAAGTTTCTGAATGTCTCTCTGCTATATCATCCTGGATGGCCCTCCGCCGCCTTAAACTCAACATGGCTAAAACAGAGCTCCTCATACTTCCTCCCAAACCTGGCCCTACTACCTCCTTCCACATTACTGTTGGAACTACAATCATTCACCCAGTAGCCCAAGCACGCTGCCTAGGGGTCACACTCGACTCCTCTCTCACATTCGCCCCTCACATTCAAAACATTTCTAAAACTTGTCGCTTTTTCCTCCGCAATATAACAAAGATACGCCCTTTCCTCTGTTGCTCGACTGCTAAAACTCTGACTCAGGCCCTCATTCTCTCCCGTCTTGATTACTGTAACCTCCTGCTGTCCGGCCTTCCTGCCTCTCACCTGTCTCCCCTACAATCTATCCTAAACGCTGCTGCCAGAATCACTCTACTCTTTCCTAGATCTGTCTCAGCATCTCCCCTCATGAAAACCCTCTCCTGGCTTCTGATCAAATCCCGCATCTCACACTCCATTCTTCTCCTCACTTTTAAAGCTTTACACTCTTCTGCCCCTCCTTACATCTCAGCCCTAATTTCTCGTTATGCACCATCCAGACTCTTGCGTTCTTCTCAAGGATGTCTTCTTTCTACCCCCTTTGTATCTAAAGCCCTCTCCCGCCTTAAACCTTTCTCACTTTCTGCCCCACACCTCTGGAATGCCCTTCCCCTCAGTACCCGACTAGCACCCTCTCTATCCACCTTTAAGACACACCTTAAGACACACCTGCTTAAAGAAGCATATGAATAGCACTGTGGCTATTCTGAACACATGGCACATAAAGCTTGGCCCCCTGCAGACGCACTTACCAGAACTCCCTCCTACTGTCTCTGTACGTTCTACCTACCTACCAATTAGACTGTAAGCTCCTCGGGGCAGGGACTCCTCTTCCTTAATGTTACTTTAATGCCTAAAGCACTTATTCCCATGATCTGTTATTTATATTATCTGTTATTTATTTGATTACCACATGTATTACTACTGTGAAGCGCTATGTACACTAATGGCGCTTTATAAATAAAGACATACAATACAATACAATACATGATGGTACAGTGGAGCTGCTGGCTCTGACATGCTTCAGATATTCATGGCAAACTTTGGTTCTCTTGAGCCTCACTGTGGACTTCAAAGGCTCTGTAAAGTTGAGTGGCCATTACTGTGACAGTTGAGGAAGTGAGACTTCTTATACTCCTTGTGTTTCAAGTGAATATCTGGAGCATTGTGCGTGGTATATCTGCTTTGCACCAGGGTATATTTTACATGTCTTACAAAAGTAGACTCCTCAGATATCCTCTGGGATACTGTGATAGTTCTATGAAAAGGTCTCTTTCCCTGGTTACTCCGTGTCATTAACTGATCTGTAGGGGTCATTTTTGCATAGCGCCTTTCATAGATTTTTCCCGAAGACCCTCAGACTCCTCTGAATACATCATTAACTGATGTTATTTTATTTATAGCAGGCCAATCCACCCCTCTTAAATGGCTTGAACTTCTTAAAACCCCTGAGACATCTTTATTCGTCATGTAACCCTCACTCTGAGGTTCAGAGTTTAAAGACGGTTGCACCTCTTTTGTTGGACAGGAGGACAGGTTCCTTACGGCATCCTGAACTTTAGCTGGTAACCTTAATGTCTTCTGTATTGTCCTTCTCGTTATATCGAACTTAAGAAGATTCTGAAAAATCTTTGCTAATAAATAAGAGATGCTTCCTCAGGATATTGGCTTGTTCCTTTGCATTCATCGTGGAGCCACAAGTCTTTTTGGTGGTGTTGATGTAAAGCTATTAAGTGATTTTAGGAACTGTGTTGGCAAACCCAACGTGTCTTCCTACTGGAGATTCGATGAAGAAAGTCTCCAGTACTATGATCTCAATACCGCCTCTAGTGGTTTCAATGATACACCGCATTGGAAGAGCCGGAGCGGTCAGCATCGATAATGACTCCCTGGAGACTGGGGGTATCCCGCAGAGAGACATGAGGCACTTGTGCCTAAGGCCTCGGCCATGTTTACCGCATACTGGCGGAGGCGCGCTGAGGTGCGCTCCCGCTCAGCACTGTGCCCCTACAACCGCTATTAGAGCGGCTTTAGTAGGGGCTCGCCTACGCTTCCGCAAGCGCACGGAAGCGTAGGTCTTAGGGAATTTTAAAATTCCCCCGCTTGCTGGCGCGACAGGCCGGTCACATGAGCGGTTCGCCCAATGAGGGCGAACCAGCTCAGTGACGCCACTGGCCCACCCCCGGCCCGCCCCCTGACGGCGCGCCAGGCAAGCCACCGCAAGGCCAGGGAAAGCACCCGCTTTCCTTGAGCCTCAGCTCGCCAGCGGTAAGCATGTCCGAGGCCTTATGTTCTGTTC
The DNA here is from genome assembly GCF_040206685.1 of Ascaphus truei. NCBI lineage: Eukaryota > Metazoa > Chordata > Amphibia > Anura > Ascaphidae > Ascaphus > Ascaphus truei. Next base: position 49,162,754 of record NC_134496.1, on the reverse strand, counting down.
TAAAAGAATTAAAACATTCTGTTCTACGAAAGGCAAATATATTTCTCTTCTTCCGTGGTTTATTCCGTGGCATGGAAGGTTGTGATACAGTTACTGAAAATAATTTTTTCCCATGAATTCATTACTATTAAAAGCATAAAACCAGGAATATGTGGAAACCGGGGGCACAATATGGGACTGTGGCCAGAAAGACACAATTTTCCATATGTGGCGGCAATGTCCAGTAATTAAAGAACTGTGGTCTGAGATAGTCACGCTCACCAACAACACGCCAGGTCCATCTCTGATGCCCTCTCCATAGGAGGAACTTCTCCATAGATGACCACCAGGACTAATGGCAAGAAGGGAAATGGATAAACCATATGTTTTTCAGCAACAAGGGGCATCATCGCCAAGGCATGGAAGGGCCCGGCCACCTGTCTCCGTGCAGTTAGGAGCAATGTGTCGTGTATCATGAGCCTTGAGAAACATACAGCTTGGAGCAACGACTCTGCTGATGAATTTATGAGAACGTGGGACCCCTGGGACATGAAATGGGAGCACTCATCTTCTGACAGGTCCGCCATGACATTGTAACGTGTGATGAAGCTATATACAGTAACAACCTAGCTGATGGTGTTTGTGATCGTTGAACTCCAGACATGCAATATAGAATGTATGGATGGATGTACATGGCTGGTTATCTCCATATCTAGCCAAGTCTGCAGAACCCATCCCCCCTCCCATCTCCACTATTCTACCCCGTCTCTCACGTAATTTGTATGTATATATATACTGTATATACTGTATATATTTGGATCTATATATTATGTGTTCTGTGATGTTTAAAACCCAATGTTCCCTATTGTTTATTATACCCCATAAAACATTTTTCAAAATAAAAAAAATCAATGGAAAAGAAGGCATAAAACCACTGGTTATTTCTAAATGTCATAAGAACCCCAACCCTCTCTAATAGCGCACCTGAGATCAGATGCATTGTAAGGAACCCCAACCCTCTCTAATAGCGTGTCTGAGATCAGGTGCATTGTAAGGAACCCCAACCCTCTCTAATAGCGCGTCTGAGATCAGACGCATTGTAAGGAACCCCAACCCTCTCTAATAGCGCGTCTGAGATCAGACGCATTGTAAGGAACCCCAACCCTCTCTAATAGCGCGTCTGAGATCAGGTGCATTGTAAGGAACCCCAACCCTCTCTAATAGCGTGTCTGAGATCAGGTGCATTGTAAGGAACCCCAACCCTCTCTAATAGCGCGTCTGAGATCAGACGCATTGTAAGGAACCCCGACCCTCTCTAATAGTGCGTCTGAGATCAGACGCATTGTAAGGAACCCCAACCCTCTCTAATAGCGCGTCTGAGATCAGATGCATTGTAAATTCTTCTGTATTTGGTACCATTTTCAAATGACCTGAACATTACAGCGAACCCTTTAGGGGGGCCCGGGGAACCCCTGTTGAAAAACACTGGTGTAAGGTCTTTACACAGGCCCCATATTTCCCCCATGCGTGTCAGTGTGTGAGTTGGGTAGCGGATGAGTTAGGGAGGCGTTACATGGCGCACAGCGTATAATGAGAAGGTTACAATTCTGTGTCTCCACGTCACGTTTTTGAATAGTTTTTTTCTGTCAACACAAATTGCCCGGTCTGAACGGCAGACACTTCTTGGTCAGTTTGTGTCACACGTAGGAAACTGTTTTCGCATTTAAGGCAAACGGCGGCAGGAAAAGGAGCAGCGCATCAATAAACTCCCCTGGTTACTTTCTTTCCATTTATATCCCCGGTGTGTCTGCAAAGATGCTCAACACACAGGTTCCGCGTCTTGTCGGGAAACGCCTCGTGTTAAAGGTGCAGGCTGCGTTTATATGAACTGACCGCAGTCCAGAAGGGACCAGAGTAACTGCGCTCCGAGGCAGCGGTGAAGTGACGCCTGCTGCATTTGCGCACAATTAAAGCAGCGCTCCTGGCGACACTTTGTGTTTTTATTTTATTTTTTAATATACGTTTGAAGCTGGGGGTCTCCGGAGCTCAAACGCGTGGATTTCAGCTTCCGGGGACCCCCGCTTCCGGAGATACTTACCTCTGTAGGGGGTGCTGGTATTTCCCTGCAGTTTAAAGCTCCCACATCACGTGGGCCAATAAGAAGCCGCAAGGGATGACATCACGGCTTCCTATTGGCCTGCAGGATACGGGGCATTTAAACCGTCAATTTTGTAGCCTCGACTAGCCCTGTCCTGGCTGCTACCAGCACCCCCTTCTGAGGTAAGTATCTCAGGAAACAGGGGGTCAACGGAGCTGAAATTAACACGGTTCAGCTCAGGAGACCCCCTGCCTCAAACCTATTAAACCCCCCCCCCCCAAAAGGAGAGTCGCCAGCAGTGCCTCTTAAGAAACATATTGCTCAGTGAAACTGCAGTTCATCTACCTGACCAACAGAGTGCAGTATTGTACCACAGAATAAACAATACATTTTCTTCTAACTCAGTATGTATGTATGTATGTATGTCTTTATTTATATAGCGCCATTAATGTACATACTGTAGCGCTTCACAGCAGTAATACATGTGACAATCATATAAACAACAAATAATACAAATAACACATGACGGGAAGAAGTGCTTCAGACATAAAAGTAACATTCAGGAAAAGGAGTCCCTGCTCCGAAGAGCTTACAATCTAATTGCTTGGTAGGAAGAACGTACAGAAACAGTAGGAGGGTGTTCTGTTATGTGCGTCTGCAGGGGGCCAGGGTTTATGTATGAGGTGTGAATTATCAGTACTGATAAATGTTTGGAAACGCAGACTCATGGGGGTATGACTTTACCTTGTTACCCTTGGGCTTATCGTTAATTTACTAACTGTATTACAGCTGAATGTTTTACACGGTTATTTATTATATTACATTTAAATGCAACCATGCAGATCTTTCTGTGACGGGTTTCTAGTTTGTGAGCACACTGCTGTCAGAAAAACCCATGTGCTACTGAAGGGGTTACAGTAGTTCCTGATAAATAGGGCAGGGTAATGGGCCAGAGAATAAGGTTTCTACTTTTCCAAATAATGGAGACTTATAACTTTCCTTTAATACGCCTAACAAATGTGCATTATTGATAACACATTACACATAGGAAAATACTGTACATAACTGTATATTGAACATTTTAACCATGTATATAATTGTTTCTAAACTACATTTAACAGAAGTGTACAGAAAACTTTATACCTATATATGGAACTTGTTTTCAACGGTTTTAAATGATATGCAAAACCCTCTGTATATGATGTAATTTATATAATAAATAATTCAAATAGCATAAAAAAGAAATGCTTAAACTCCGAAAGTTACTTGAATGGTTTGTGCTGTGCGGGACCTCACACATGGGCACAGTTTGGTGACGTCCTGCTCCCACCAGCATTGATGTAAGATCACACAAAGTAGTGATCGGTCCTCAAGGGCCAACAACTGGCCAGGTTTTATGGATATCCCTGCTTCAGCACAGGTGGCACAGTAGCTCAGTCGAACCCCCGGAGCTGGACCCCATTAATTTCAGCTCCGGAGACACCCTGCTTCCGGAGAGACTGAGCTCCCTCGGGGGTTCCTGTATCTCAGCAAAGTTGAAAGCTCCCGCGTCACGCGGGCCAATAGGAAGCCGGACCTGATGATGTCACGGCTTCCTATTGGCCGGCAAGATGCGGGAGCATTGACAAGCGGTCATTGCGTGATCCCTTCTAGCTCAGCGTAGAGGCTATGCCCCTCCCCCCAGAGGCTACCCTCCACCCCCGACGGAGGTAAGTAACTCGGGAAGCAGGGGTTTGCAGTGCTGAAATTAATGGGGTTCAGCCCCAGAAGACCCCCCCCCCGCTTCAATCCTAATTTAAAAAAAACCTTGAAGAAATCGAGAAGAAACAGCGCCGGCTTGGATTGCCGCTTTAATAACGGTCACATCCATGATCTGCTCACAGCGCCGCCCCACGCACAGCGGAAATGATGTCATCGTGTGAGTAACAGGCTGGATTAGTTAAATCTGGGTGATTGGTGCCTGGGAATGTTGCCAGACAAAGAGACGCGATGTAAACATGGTGAAAGTGTGACTGTTATCAGGGCCGGTCTTCAAACGGCAACATTATGTCTTAAAGCGTGGTGAGGAAACAACACCCACGTCTCAATGTGCCACGGTAACGGCCACGTGCAGCACTTATCACCTGAGATCTGACGCCAAACGATTGTTCATGGTCCCAAGGTTCAGCAAAGTATCCGGCCGCTCCTCCTTCTCTTACCGTGCACCCCAAAACTGGAACAGTCTGCCGGAGACTCTCACATCCGCCACCGGTCTAAGTTCTTTCAAAACTAAAGCGGTCTCACATTTTAACCTGGTCTGTAACTGTTACATACGCCTACAATATATATTATCTGTAACTGTGCATGCAATGTCTTGTATATAATGTATACCCTGTTTACTTAATGTAAAACATTTTTATGTACTGTATATAGAATTGAAGCAGTTCAGAGTTGAACCCCATTAATTTCAGCTCCGGGGCCCCCCTGCTCCCGGAGATACTTACCTCAGAGGTAGGTGCTGGTAGCCGTTCTGGCTGAGCAAGCTGGGCTTTAACGTTTAAAGCTCTCGTGTCACATGGGCCAATAGGAAGCCGCTCTGCTTCCCATTGGCTCACAGGGTGGGAAATCTTTGAAGAGCTGACATATTGTGAACCCTCGAAGCTGGGGGGAGCAGCTACCGGCCCCGAATTCGGAGGTAAGTATCTCTGGAATCAGGGGGTCCCCGGAGCTGAAATTAACGGGGACCCCCTGATTAAATGCTACATAACAAAAACACTGAACTGTGCTGAACTACAAAATAAATGAACCTGTAATGCCAGCCCCCGATGCTTTGTAACCCCCCATTATCACACCTCAGGGCCTATACACCAACATATATTTTTCACGTGCATTGTATTTATTGCGCTAATGTTCTCACTTGGTACGTAGAGCGCTCACGTCCATGTTTAGAAACATGCCTGGCCCATCGTGTCTCCTCATCTACACCGGCAGCAACCAGATCCCGATCCAGATCCAGCCGTAACTAATCCTCTCATTTCCGCATACTACCAATCAGGGGTGGCCAACTCCAGTCCTCAATGGCCACCAACAGGTCAGGTTTTCAGGATATCCCTACTTCAGCACAGGTGGCTCAACTAGTGGGCCAGTCAAAGACTAAGCTGAAGCAGAGACTGATTGAGCCACCTGTGCTGAAGAAGAGACGGATTTAGTCACCTGTGCTGAAGCAGGGATATCCTGAAAACATGACCTGTTGGTGGCCCTTGAGGACTGGTGTTGGCTACTCCTGCGTTAAAGTTTCTTTCTTTACTGAAATTAAATATATATTTTTGTCAAACACAAATAGAGAATACAGTGTGTTAACCTTTTTTGTCGTCACACTTTATTTGTTGAAATAGATGACTGAATTGGGAAAATGTTATCTATTTGTGCGTTATTTCTTATCTGTTCCGTGCATGTTACGTTGCGGCTGGGTAATGAATTATACAGAAACGTGAAGATAAATGTCAGTTAAAATGAATATTAACCGCGCTCTCCTTATTGATACGATCCAGTCGCTGAGTCTCCGCCTCGGACAGCGCCCAGCGCTGCATTCCTAAGTCCTTGAGTTTCGGGAGTTTTAACATGCTGGATAACAGGTGAATGAACCACGCTCCGCAGTCCCGACTGGAAGAAGGCCGGAGGCTGACATCCAGCTCGGAAATGTTCCTCAGGGCGTATAGCCCTTCAAAGAAAAGGGCCCATCCTTCATCGGGAATCGTGTCATTGTAAGCCAGGTCCAGCTGCTGCAAATGTCCCAAGTGACCGGCCTGGGCGGCGGATGCTAAGGGGACAAAAGGGAAACACATTTGTTTGTGACAGTTGTTAACAAAGGACTAGTTACATAGTTACTAAGGTACATAGTTACATACATCGTTACCAAGGTACATAGTTACATAGTTACTAAGGTACATAGTTACATACATTGTTACTAAGGTACATAGTAACATACATCATTACCAAGGTACATAGTTACATACATCGTTACCAAGGTACATAGTTACATAGTTACTAAGGTACATAGTTACATACATCGTTACTAAGGTACATAGTTACATACATCGTTACTAAGGTACATAGTTACATACATCGTTACTAAGGTACATAGTTACATAGTTACTAAGGTACATAGTTACATACATCGTTACTAAGGTACATAGTTACATACATCGTTACTAAGGTACATATTTACTAAGGTACATAGTTACATAGTTACTAAGGTACACAGTTACATACATCATTACCAAGGTACATAGTTACATAGTTACTAAGGTACATAGTTACATATATAGTTACTAAGGTACATAGTTACTAAGGTACATAGTTACATATATATAGTTACTAAGGTACATAGTTACTAAGGTACATAGTTACTAAGGTACATAGTTACATACATCGTTACTAAGGTACATAGTTACATACATCGTTACTAAGGTACATATTTACTAAGGTACATAGTTACATAGTTACTAAGGTACATAGTTACATACATCATTACCAAGGTACATAGTTACATAGTTACTAAGGTACATAGTTACATATATAGTTACTAAGGTACATAGTTACTAAGGTACATAGTTACATATATATAGTTACTAAGGTACATAGTTACTAAGGTAGATAGTTACATTGTTACTAAGGTACATAATTACACACATAGTTACTTATATAGTTACTACGGTACATAGTAACTAACATAGTTACTAAGGTACATAGTAACTTACATAGTTACTAAGGTACATAGTAACTTACATAGTTACTAAGGTACATAGTTACATACTTATGCAGTTACATAGTTACATAGTTACATAGTAGATGAGGATGTAAAAGACATATGTCCATCAAGTTCAACCCATGCTAAATTTAGACAACAGATAATTTAACCTATATTTGTATTTACCGTTGTTTGCCACAGGAAGGAACCCAAACAGAAAACCCGGTGACACATCATCCAATGATATCTCACACGGGGGACAATACATTTCTTCCTAACGCCAACCAACGGATTACATTACATATAATTGCTATATTCTGTAAATTCAGTACAGTATGTTATGGAAATGTATATTACTGTCTATAACACTTTGAATAAAGCAATCCAAGCAGGTATTTTCTTTTAACATAAGACTGAAGCAGGGGTTCCTGGGGCAGAACCCCACTAATTTCAGCTCGGGGAACCCCTGCTTCCAGAGCTATTTACCTTTGAAGGGGGTGCCGGTATCTCTCTGCTTTTTAAAGCTGCGTGTCATGTGGGCCAATGGGAAGCCGCACCGGATGACATCGCAGCTTCCTATTGGCCTGCAGGGTGCGGGAGTTTTGAAAAGCGGCCATTACATGAACCCTGCTAGCCGAGCACCTCCTTTGGAAGTAGGGAGTCCCCGGAGCTGAAATGAATGGGGTGCAGCTCGGGAGACCCCCCGTTTCAAACCTATGTTTAAAAAAACCCGCTAATAACGTCGCCTCCTTTGTTGCCTCTTTAAAGTACACTTTGATAAGCAGAGCACAGTGCAGGGGTACTCGCTACGCCGCGCAGGTGAGGGGCGCAGGGGGGACCCTGTTACACTTTGATAAGCAGAGCACAGTGCAGGGGTACTCGCTACGCCGCGCAGGTGAGGGGCGCAGGGGGGACCCTGTTACACTTTGATAAGCAGAGCACAGTGCAGGGGTACTCGCTACGCCGCGCAGGTGAGGGGCGCAGGGGGGACCCTGTTACACTTTGATAAGCAGAGCACAGTGCAGGGGTACTCGCTACGCCGCGCAGGTGAGGGGCGCAGGGGGGCCCTGTTACACTTTGATAAGCAGAGCACAGTGCAGGGGTACTCGCTACGCCGCGCAGGTGAGGGGCGCAGGGGGGACCCTGTTACACTTTGATAAGCAGAGCACAGTGCAGGGGTACTCGCTACGCCGCGCAGGTGAGGGGCGCAGGGGGGACCCTGTTACACTTTGATAAGCAGAGCACAGTGCAGGGGTACTCGCTACGCCGCGCAGGTGAGGGGCGCAGGGGGGACCCTGTTACACTTTGATAAGCAGAGCACAGTGCAGGGGTACTCGCTACGCCGCGCAGGTGAGGGGCGCAGGGGGGACCCTGTTACACTTTGATGAGCAGAGCACAGTGCAGGGGTACTCGCTATGCCGCGCAGGTGAGGGGCGCCAGGGGGGACCCTGTTATTCTAATATAGTTATGCTGTGTCATTGAGATGTGGTTACGTTGCACTCTCGGTAGTTACAGGACCAAAGCCCTACATTGTTGGGGCTATTAGCCAATGTGACTGTTAGCCGCCCCGCCCTACCATCCTCCATCCAATTAACCTCTCTAAAGGTGAGCCCATTTACCGGTTAAACCACCCAGACCCAACATTCCTCAGCTAAATTCACCCAATTACATCGGTTTAAAACAGATTCTTCCCTTGTCCACACACACTCAGCATTTTAACCCTTGAGTTGTGGAGAGATTAACATCCCAGCATGTCCCCGAATGTCCCGTCAGTGCTAGGAACCATGCCGGACAATATGGAAGCCAATTAGCAGTTCTGTACGCACCTAAAACCGCCAGGTCCCGGGTCAGCAGGTTGCAGCTGCTCAGCGCCAGACTTTGGAGCGTCGTTGCATTTTTCAGAGTGTCCGAAAGTAGATTCAGATTCCCTCCTACACATTTATTCCAAGACAGGTCCAGGGTTTCCAGGTCCGCGAGATAAACAGAGGCTTCAGCTAAGGATAGAATCAATATTTACTCAGTGTGTGTGTATATATATATAGATAGATAGATAGATAATATATATACACACACACACACAATCCTGAGGAAGGTCCCTTAGTGAAACGAAACATTTGTTATTGTTTATGTTCAATACAAATCTTTTTGATCATCATCTCAGGAGTGCTGAGACTTCCTTCATCGCACCTGGTTTGGGTGAAGTCTCTCTCTCGTCTCCCCCTCTCTCGTCTCTTGTCTCCCCCTCTCTCGTCCCTTGTCTCCCCCTCTCTCGTCTCTCGTCTCCCCCTCTCTCGTCTCTCTTCTAACTTCTCTCGTCTCTCCCCTCTCTCTCGTCCCTTGTCTCCCCCTCTCTCGTCCCTTGTCTCCCCCTCTCTCGTCTCTCGTCTCCCCCTCTCTCGTCTCTCGTCTCCCCCTCTCTCGTCTCTCTTCTAACTTCTCTCGTCTCTCCCCTCTCTCTCGTCTCTTGTCTCGCCTCTCTCTCGTCTCTCGTCTCCCCCTCTCTCGTCTCTCGTCTCCCCTCTCTCTCGTCTCTTGTCTCCCCCTCTCTCGTCCCTTGTCTCCCCCTCTCTCGTCTCTCGTCTCTCGTCTCCCCCTCTCTTGTCTCCCCCTCTCTCGTCCCTTGTCTCCCCCTCTCTCGTCTCTCGTCTCCCCCTCTCTCGTCCCTTGTCTCCCCCTCTCTCGTCCCTTGTCTCCCCCTCTCTCGTCTCTCGTCTCCCCCTCTCTCGTCTCTCTTCTAACTTCTCTCGTCTCTCCCCTCTCTCTCGTCTCTCGTCTTCCCCTCTCTCCCTCCCCTCTCTCTCCCCCCTCTCTCTCCCCCCTCTCTTTCTCCTCTCCTCCCGCCTCTCTCTCCTCTCTCTCTCTCATATCGTTTGTTTTACTCTCCTACAATGTGCCAAAAAGGACCCCCTTTCCGAGCGCTTCCAGTCACTGTGTTCCTACATGTGTAATTACGTGTATGTTCATATTTCAACATTTGCAATAACAGTTACAATGGATAATGGAAATAAAGGCGCGCGTAATATCACACAACAGGGCTCTTATATTAAATATATCCATGGGTCCTGCATAGAGTAATCCCCTCAGTACTTCTGCTGACCGCTGTGTCTGTGAAAGTGTCTCAGTGATGTATACTGACACTGCCCCGCTGCCACAGTCACTCACACCAATGACTGCCACTTACTGCACTTTATCCCTCACCTGCTGCCCCTGTAAATTTATCATCATACCACTTGGACCACAGGTGGGCAACTCCAGTCCCCAAGGACCACCAACATGTATTCAGGATTTCCCTGCTTCAGCACAGGTCAAGACTGAGCCATCGATTGAGCCACCTGTGCTGAAGCAGGGATATCCTGAAAACCTGACCTCTTGGTGGCCCTTAAGGACTGGCTTTGCCCACCCCTGACTTCGATTGTAAGCTCTCCGGGGCAGCGATTTCCTCTCCTATTGTCTGATCTGATTTGTTGCACTTATTGTATTATTATTCCCTGTACTGTGTTGTCTCTCTTTTGAAAAGCGCTGAGTACACTGTGGGCCCTATATAAAGATATACATGCATACATTAAAGGTACTTCAACTAGTAGAACCTCACGTATACAACTATTAACGACAGTATTGTTGGAAAACCCCAAAAAGCCATACCTAGTGCCGCAAAGGACTCTTTGTTTAAGGCGCAGTTGCCGACCATCACAGATTTCAGCTTCGGCAAAAACCGGAGTCTGCTGAAAAGATGCTCAATGGACAGTCCGACCGTCTTATTTGCCGATACATCCAACACTTGAAGATTTGACAGCAGAGGTACTACCTGGGCTTAAAAAAACCCCCCCAAAGATAACATTCACTGTGCAGGTGTTCATCAGACATAACAGGCCATCACCAATTAGATTGTAAGCTCCCCGGGGCAGGGGCTCCTCTTCCGAAATGTTACTTTTATGTCTGAAGCACTTATTCCCATGATCTGTTATTTGTATTATTTGTTATTTATATGATTGTCACGTGTATTACTGCTGTGACGCGCTGTGTACACTAATGGCGCTATATAAATAAAGACGTACGTACATACATCACTGGACTTCCATTTGTGAAAGATTATAATGTGTTCCCGACCTCTCTGGCCGCAAATCGGTCAAAAAGTGGACTGTGTGTGAAGCCAACTCCAGTCCCCAAGGGCCACCAACAGGTCAGGTTTTCAGGATATCCCTGCTTCAGCACAGGTGGTGCAGTCATTGAGTGAGCCACTGATTGAGCCACGTGTGCTGAAGCAGGGACATCCTAAAAACCTGACCTGTTGGTGGCCCCTAGTTACCCGCCCCTGCTTTTAGCTGAAGGGTTTTCATAGCACCTTGATCACTGGGTCACAATGTTTGTGCGGGTGGTTCTTTTATTTTGGGGTCGTACTTTTCTATCATCCTTTTATTGTGATGTATCGAACATTAAGGTGTAAATCTCATACAATTATTTATCTCACGTTAGGTTCGAGTGCCCACAACCAGGGTTTCTTTTTCTCTGTCCAGTGCAGAGGTCAGGAGATCGCTCGCTGACCGGCTGATTTAACAAACAGTGCTCATATTTGGGAGATATTAATCCTACTGTAGAAAATAGAGGACAGGCATGCTGCATATGTACTATATCATAATTAAAGAGGCAATCCAATTAAAAAATATATTCATAGGATTGAAGCAGGGGGTCTCAGGAGGAGAACCCCATTAATTTCATCTCTGGGGACCCCCTGCTTCCGGAGATAACGACCTGCTAATTAGGTGCCGGTTACCGCTCTCTTCGGCTGCCAGGGTTCACAATATGTCCGCTCTTCAGATATTTCCTGGCCTGCCGGCCAATAGGAAGCTGTGATGTCATCGGCGCGGTTTCCTATTGGCCCATGTGACGCGGGCGCCTTAAACCTGAAAGCCTTGTGTGCTGAGCCGGAGCAGCTACCTGCACCTACTTCAGAGGTAAGCATCTCCGGAAGTAGGGGTGTCCACGGAGCTGAAATTAACGGGGTTCAGTTCCGGAGACCCCCTACTTCAATTCTGGATTAATAATAATAAAAAGGTTTTGTTTTTTTTAATTGCTGTCTTGGATTGCTCCTTTAATGTGTCTGAAATAAGTGTGTATAAATAGCGCGGGACGGTGCGCACCGCGGCGACACCCGTTTATATGTGCACATAATACCCGACTCTTTGTCATCATTAAAAATAAACCAATGGTATTACTCAGAGCGGTGATATCCTCCCCCGTGAGGCCGCACTGGTGGACATCCAGGACTTCAAGGTGTTTTAAAGCGGTCAAGAAAACGGCAGCTTTGTGAAACCCTCCTCCAGCGCCGTTATTGCAGGAGACGTCCAGCTTCCTTAAATAAGGCCAGTGCGGGAACGCAGCGCCTGGCAAAACAGGACACAGCATAAGTGTGTGTGTGTGTGTGTGTGTGTGTGTGTGTGTGTGTGTGTGTGTGTGTGTGTGTGTGTGTGTGTGTGTGTGTGTGTGTGTGTGTGTCACTAGCGAGCACATTCCCATATCTTAGGCTAAGGCCCCGGTAACTCAGCTGCGACGCGCGCCCGCGAGATTGGCGGCGCGTGCAGCCGATTACCTGGTCTGCAGGGAGCTGCAGGAAGAGAGACCGGGGGGGGGGGGGGCATGGCGGGGGAGTGACGGGGGCGCGCCCATGACGTCACCCGGCAGGTTCGCCCTCATTGGCTGAACCGCCGGGGGGGCGTGGCCGTATCGCTCTACGCGAGTCCTGCTCTCAATTCTATTGAGCGCAGGAGCAGCTCGCGCCTCAGCGCTGCGGCCCCCCCTCGCAGCGGACCCGGCGCCATTGAGGGGAGGGCTCTCGTGCGTGTGGCGGACGCTGTAGCTGGCAGCGGGGTCAAGCCCTTAGACTGGTCTGCAACACTGCCTTTCCCCATTACCGCTTAGCAAATAGTGCTTCCACTGCAGCAAGGGATTCTGGGTAATAACGTACAAATGGACACACACAGTGTCACCTTTTGCTTTAAATCCATTTTGACACGGGCCCCTCTCAGCACAAGAAAACATTTCAACGTTTCATTACGACGCTATTGTTTTTATTAACCAGATATGGGTAAAACCTTTCACGCACGCTAGCGGATTTTGCTCATTTTTCGACTAAACGTGTGCTAACCGCCTGTGAAGTTTGTTAAGGCAGAAAAACTAAAGGAAAAAAAGAAAACAAAGCTTTTTTTTCGTACTGTGCAAACTTTTAAAAAAAAGGAGTACGAGCTTTTTGCTTTGGCACAGATTTCAGAAAAGATTTGCATATCTATGAAATGAACTGGGACATTTTCACCCAAAAGAGCAGTCGCGACAGCAAAAGTTCGTAGACATTGGGAACTGCAGTGCAGAGTTGGCCAGCTCCAGTCCTCAAGGGCCACGAACAGGTCAGGTTTTCAGGATATCCCTGCTTCAGCACAGGTGGCTCAATCAGTGGCTCAGTCGAAGACTGAGCCACTGATTGAGCCACCTGTGCTGAAGCAGGGATATCCTGAAAACCTGACCTGTTGGGGGTCTCGAGGACTGCAGCTGAACTGTGATATGGTTTTGCAGAACAAGAGAACATTCGGCTTTGCAACAAAGTCCTGAAACTCGCTTGCTGGGAGATGTTATTATGTTATTACGTTATTACGTTATTACGGCACTCTGTCCAACTTGTGTTTCTACCTGCACCGCATGAAAGAAGCCGACTAAAACCATTTCCTAGACTTGATGTAGAACAGTGTGTTAGCCATATAGGTTTATCCCATCTAAGGCCGAGTCCATAGAAGGACAGGCCGCGCTGAGGCGTGCGGACGCTCCGCGCTGAGCCCCTGCATCCTCAATGAGGATGCCTTGAGAAGGGGCTCACGCGAGCATCCGCAGGCGTGCTGAGGCGCTGGAGTTTTCAGCCGCCAGCCAAGCTGCTTTTCAGCGCGCTGTCGGCTGAAAACATCCAATCAGCGCGGAGCTGCGTCAACGTCACGGCGCCGTGACGTCGGTGCGTTGCGGGCGATTGGCCCAGCGACGTCACTGCCCCGCCTTCCTCAGTCCTACCCCGCCTCCGATCGCGCCCGCTGGCTCGCCTGCATGGGCATGAAATCGCGCAGATTTCAGCAGGCGAGCCTCAGCGTCAGCGCGGCTCGGAACTCCTCACCCCTCTATGGCCCCAGCCTAACCCGGCAAGGCGGGAGGCAAATGATTGCAAGAGATGCAAACCGTGACCCATGTTAATGCTTATGGAACGAGTTAGGTAAGTTTTCATAGCCCCCCATGTGGAAACCCCCCCCAAATCGCTGTAAAGGCAGCGAAAAGTATTTTTTAGATATTGTCATTACCCTTTCCAAACAAAATAATGGATGCTACAAACATGGGAATATATACCTTTTTTTTGCTTGGTGTTAGATGAGCTATTCATATCTAAATACAGAAGGCGCGTGCATGCTAATTAATACATTATGCAGCATCTATTTTATTAAGGTCCCATAAAGGATCAAATGGTACTAATAATAGTGATATATTTAATGGGTTCAAATGATGTCATTGATTCCTTTCAAAACAAACAGAACACTATTTATATATGAAGTTTATCCTACCTACCAATTAGACTGTAAGCTCCTCGGAGCAGGGACTCCTCTTCCTTAATGTTACATTTATGTCTGAAGCACTTATTCCCATGACCTGTTATTTATATTATCTGCTATTTATTTGATTACCCCGTGTATTACTACTGTGAAGTGCTATGTACATTAATGGCGCTATATAAATAAAGACATACAATACAATACAAATGGTAGTAAACATCATTATTACTATTTACTGACTTAAACACTGGATGCTGTCCTGCTGTATTCCACACGCGTGTAATTTTAACACACTTAAACGTGTGCACTTTTTCAGTTCAGCTGTAATAATCTTGATAATGCAGCCAATGCCTTTGTTCATAGAAAGATCCAGCACCTCCAGGTTTGGCATCTTACTCACAGCCCGAGCTAAGAGATAAAAAAAAAAGAAGTATTATGTACAGAACAATCCAAAGTATACCCCAAAAAGTATAAATATGGATTTCTGTCGCTTTGTTTGTACATAACCCATGCGGAAGCCAATCTTGCCTTAAATTGCGACACGTGTAAGGTTGTAAAAAGGAAGAAATTCGAACTTCAGCAAAGAAACTCATAAAATCATTCGTTGCCATCTCTTCTATACGGAAATAATGAGGATCTGTATGGGAGACTGAAAAGCAGCGCAATAAATCCACTGCCGGGATAAGAGTTCTGGGTAGGGCGACCATATTTGTCCCAGGAAAAACCGTGACAAATGTTGCGAATGGCGTGCGGCGACTGCGCGATGGGCACTTGCCCACCGCCCGTGCGTATGTGCGATCGGCGCTTGCTGAGCGCGCATGCGCAGCCAGCAAGCGCCAACCGGACATGCGCGTCCAGCAAGCGCAGAGCGCGCATGAGCGGCCCGGGAAGCGTCAATCACGTATGTGCGGCCAGCGCTGATAAAAACCGGGACAGTGGCCAAAAAAGTCGACACTCGGACAATGGCCTAAAAACCGTCACTGGGCCGGCTAAACCGGGACATCTGGTCACCCTAATTCTGGTCCAAACGACCTTTTAAAACGTACATTTCCCCGCTAGATTGCTAGCTCTCCGGATCAGGGGCCTCATTAAGGAAAGGAAACTGTGTTTCCTTTTGCGCTTGTCCCTCCTTATTTGAAATTTGTTCAGTTTTATGTCATTGATGTCACTCTGTACCCCCCCATTGTACCGCGCCGTGGATTATGTTGGCGCTTTACAAATAAAGGATAATAATAGTGACAGACGTCCCCGTGTGTTTATTCCCTGGGAGTTAAGGCTGCTATTTATCAGGCCCATGGGCACACGTCTCACAGCTGTTCCCCTCCAGGGCTCCAAACCATTGGCATCTTTTCTTTTTCTAGAACTGGTCACACTTGGTGAGACCGGGGGTAGGAAACCCCCCAACATGCCCCCACAATCCAGGTTATTAGAATAGTTGGAAGATTAAAAGATGGAGGTGTTATTTCTCTTACCTAAAGCATCCCCGTCTGCCGCGGACAGGTTACACTCGATTAACTTCAGTGTTTTTAACCCGCATTGGTGTGAGAAGTTCTGGGTGAGTTTGGACAGATTGCCTCCCAAGTCACCATTCCAAGATAAGTCCAGGGCGTCCAAATAAGGGGCGAATTGGAGCATTTCCCCTAAGGAAAGAGTGACATGAAATAATGTTGCATTCTGATACAGCTCCATGCGTCTGTTCTCATTCCCCGCTGACCCTGCTGACCCCGCTGACCCTGCTGACCCTGCTGACCCCGCTGACCCTGCTGACAAGCTTGTATTTTTGGCATGTTGGATGTAGCATTGGGCTTCTCTGTTGCTTGTTGTATACATTTGCCACACTCGATAGCTCTCCTTTTTGACACTCATATACATATATATTTTGTGGGGGCTCAGGGGTTCCCAAAAAGGGCTTGCTGGGGTTTTGTGTGTTTTGGTAACCTGCTGACAAGCTTGGCAGTTCTCAGTTCCAACGTGAAATGATTTCTGCAGAGCTTCTTCGTTATGTTATTGTAAATCTTCTAAGAAATGCCCTGGAATTCATAGCAATTACACTGCAGCATTCTCACCTCATTTATTTAGGCCCATGTTTACTAAGCAATGCTAGTCTAGGATAACAATCCAGCACTAACAGACACCCGACAGCCCAATCTTCCGGTATCAGAAGGTTTCTTATGGCCCAGCTCCGTTTACAAACAGTGTGCCATAATGTTCTGTATATTCTGTATATTTATATATATACGCACAAAGGACAGGCGCTGCAAACTGCACAAACGTGCCATTTAATAGCTGTGAAAGCGCACGTGTTTGCAGTTGGGAGGGCCGCCTTTTCCTGGCTCTTTGTATTACTATACTGGACAGTTGACATATATATATAAAATCAAAAACAGTCAATACCGTTCTGTGATTATCGAAATGCTTTTATTTGTGCCATTGTAACATCGCCGGAAGAAGAGATCAGTGTATCTCGAAAACTCACACAAATAAAAGCATTTCGTTAGCCACAGAACGTTATTGGCAAAACGTTGGAGCTAATATGACTTTTTTTTTTACTGTGAAGTGCCTGTCCTCTTTTGCTTTCTGTATTATTCCTCGGGCGGTATGCCAAATATTATTATATTATTTTTTGTTATTTCCCATTGAACAAGTTTCACATAAATAATGGTATAGGATCAGTTTCTAAAGCAAAATCCCTAACCGCCATATTTACTGTTTGTAGGGCTTCTTCATAATTAATTCCTCAAGGCATTCTTCATTTACACTTGTTTACATATAAGGTGGGGAAGAAGAATTATGATGAATGCAGAGATATCCGTGAGCTTCAGCACCACCCAGAAGGTAAATAAATGGCCTGGTTATACGGGATCGGATCCTTCACGCTTCCATTTACTTTGGGTGGAACCATTACAGCCAATCGATGCTGCCAGCTGCGGGCACTCGTTAGGCACTCGTTAGGCACTCGTTAGGCAGTGACATCTGACAAGTGCAATAATCAAGAATATCCTTGATGTCTGTAATGCTGAAAACACATACAGGATTCTGTAACGTGTACTGATGCTCCTGATTCTGCTTTATTACTCCGAGTTTTAACCTCTGGGAGAGATAACTACGTCCCTCAAAAGAGACATTTATAGTAAAAAACATAATGTTGGATTATGAGTTTTTATTATGTTTATCTTTTATTAAAGAAGTTATTATCGCACTATTAATTTTTGGGGCTAATTTCCTTGTTTTTTTCACAGGGTTTTAGGCTGTCCAGTAGGAATTGAGACATTATTTCCGCCAATGATCATTATCACCCAACTGATCGCTAGTAGAGATCTGCATTTTTATTTTTTTTGCTGGATTAGGATCCGCAGCGGATCGGCCGGTTCCGTTGGTCGGCGGATTTCAGCGGATCAATCTCAAAAAGGGCGATTCGCGTTTGGCGGATTTTGTATTTTTATTACCAGTACACCCCGCGGATTTCGGAACCCGTGGACGGATTTGTAGAATCCAAAACCACGGGTTCAGCGATTCTTGTTGAGAATCCGCCAACGGATCCCTGAATCTCCGGATTGTATCCAATGGCGGATTTTGATGGATTAATACTGACCAGATCCACGGGCAGATTTTACACCGCCAAACGGATTTTGGAGGAAAATGTTAGACAACCCGGGAAACTGGTTTAGGTGGATTCGCCCCTCTCTAGGTGTTATAAACTTTGGACACTTTGGCCAGTCATCTACCTAACTGTATTCTCACTCACGCACAGATTGATTATTTAATCTCTTCGTTCTCAAATACATCTGCCAAGGAAGAGCTGGAAGGAGGAGCCGTACCTATAGCGTCGGTATCACCCGCTGTGAGGCTGCAGTTACTTAATGTCAGGGTTTTTAACTTGCTAGCGTGACGGATTTGTAGAGTCAGCATTTGTACAGATCCACCAATCAGGTCATTCCAAGAAAGGTCAATCTCTTCCACGTCTGGGACACAAGGTAGAAGTGCGCCTGAGAACACAGCAGAAGGGCGTATTACATACGGGTGTTCGCACTGTAACACAGAGCAAAGTTATTTACTTGGGCTATGTAAGGGTCAATAGGACTATTTCAATTGCATTATCCCAAGCCCCCGTACTAACTCGGTCAGTTATAACCTGCATTACATCTATCATTCCTTAACCCTAATTTAAAGGTACAATCCTTATATTGTGTAACGTTGTCGGACCTCTAAACTTACCGATTTCCTTTTGATTTCTAGACTTGTGCATCTTTGATGTGTATGGGACAAATTATTAATCATTTTTTTTTTTTTTAAATGAAGGAAAGTGTGCGTGGGTAAAAAATAAAGACGGAGCCACTGATTGAGCCACCTGTGCTGAAGCAGGGATATCCTTAAAACCTGATCTCTTGGTAGTCCTTGAGGACTGGAGTTTGCTACCCCATGCGTTATGTGATTAGACCTGATTATAATGTGGGGGCGGGCGAGGAATGATTAAAATCAGTGAGATATACATGTTCGAAGGGATTAAAATGTAGGCGAGCGCTTTAGAATGAGAGTGAGTGTGAGCGCTTTAGAATGAGAGTGAGTGCGAGCGCTTTAGAATGAGAGTGATTTGGGAGGTATCACGGAATAAGGATAACATTACAGATGTGCATCTTTTCGCTCCCACAATCCCCACTCTAGGATTCTCGGCAACAAGCAACCGTAAGTCAAGGATTCTCCGCTCATGTAACCACAACAGTGCCTAACTATTAACCCCTCTTCTGCCAGAGGGGCGTGCAACACATTGCAAACTAAAGGGTTCGTTTGGAGACGTACACATGTGCAAAATAATATCTGTAGAAGTGATCAGCTTGGGTTCCCAAACCCATGATAATGACATGTGACAGCACATATCAATTGTACGTTGGTATAAAAAGGTACCTGTCAATTATGTTATTCACATGAATGCATCGAACAGCTGTGTTACCTACCAAGTTCCTTCATGTCAGCAGCCGTCAGACCAGAGTTATTCAAGTTTATGTGGTTACTCTCAGCTTTTTTCCCGAAGTTCTGCATGAACTGCTTCATTTTCCACCAACTTCCAGATAGTTCCACCCCAGGGATCTGCACCCCGGGGATCTGCACCCCGGGGACCTGCACCCCGGGGATCTGCACCCCAGGGAGCTGCGTTTCTTCTGTGTAATAAAAATCAACTTTGATATGAAAACTGAATACAGCCAAACAACAGTTCAATTCATCCCCACAGCGTCCCCCAGTCCAAATGTAACTAATGACAGTAATATTTCAAATAGAACAAAACTCGGAAAAGTTTGGGTTAAAAAAAAAATCAGACAAAGAGAATTGTTTGTAACGCTCATTTGCTCCACCTTTTATTTTATGATCTGTCCCGCAAATAAAACAATTCAGACGCCTTCGGGCATCTGTTTCCCAATACATTATTTGCGGAGTTTGCAAAGTGCTCTTTCCAACACACTAGCACTCATTTTTGCCCCTGTTCTTCCAGTATACTTATCTTCTGAGATCAGACTCCAAAAGACTGTTCATGGTCCCAAGGCTCAACAAAGTATCCGGCCGCTCCTCCTTCTCTTACCGTGCACCCCAAAACTGGAACAACCTACCGGAGACTCTCACAGCCAACACCAGTTTAAGTTTTTTCAAAACTAAAGCTGTCTCACATTTTAATCTGGTCTGTAACTGTTACAT
Organism: Ascaphus truei; assembly: GCF_040206685.1. Taxonomy (NCBI): domain Eukaryota; kingdom Metazoa; phylum Chordata; class Amphibia; order Anura; family Ascaphidae; genus Ascaphus; species Ascaphus truei. Next base: position 49,142,689 of record NC_134496.1, on the reverse strand, counting down.
ACGCCCATAACATATATTATCTCTTACTGTGCATGCACGGTCTTGTATATAATGTATACCCTGCTCACTTATGTAACTATGTATTTGTAACCATGTATTATTTGTTATCATAACTCTGTGCCCCGGACATACTTGAAAACGAGCGGTAACTCTCAATGTATTACTTCCTGGTAAAACATTTTTATAAATAAATAAAGTATACCGTAGGTATTAAATAATACTGAATATACCTTTTGTAGGAGTATTAATGCCTGCGTTCTCTGGAGTACGGTCAGTAGGTTTAGCTGTATCTTCAGGATCCCGAGTTTCCGTCTCTTTCTCTGTCTTTGCCCTTTCTCTGGCAAATCCCTTGAAGAAACGATTCCCTTGGACCGTCTCATTTTTCCCCTTGCTGGATTTTTTTCTTTGGATCTGGTTTATAAACATATTAAAGGGGGATCTTTTTTGTCCTCCATCCTCAGTTTCCTCCAGTGAATCTTCCTTGCCTTGAACAGGAAAATCAGTGTTACACTTTGCACTTGAACATTTCATTTATTTATCTACTGATATTATAGTTTTATTTTCATTTTCACACTCCAAGAACCACTAAGAGAGTTTTGTTTTTTCAAGTCAAAGGGATTTATTTGGGAAAGTCTCCTTCTATTCCCTGTTTATACATAACATTTTTCTTTGAAATTACAAATGACAGCATGGCTTCGGTGAAACACGCCTGTAGGCTGCTAGAGAAGCATAATGCTAGCGGATTCCCATAAAAAGATGTTATTGTTTGTAATATAACACTGGAGCAGGCTTGTGAGAGGCTACCATCACTGTGAGTAATATTTAAACACATCTGCACATGACCAAGTCTGAAATCCCGACCACTGCACGCATTGTGAAAACCAATTATATGCATAGCAACAAAATGCCGCAGGTTCTTATACTGCCATGTGAATACACTTACATACACCTGTATTGTCTCCCAACTATACTTCTTAGATTGCAAGCTCTTCTGTCCACACCTTCCACTCTCCATTTAAGTCACCACTGTACTAACAAACAATCTATACCCATGAATTATCTGTGCATGTATCCACGAATGTAAAGTGCTACATACACTGTCAGGGCCATTATATGAAAAGAAAGCAATGCTACAAAGCTATACAATAGTA